>NC_057779.1:17149252-17150825 GCF_014825855.1 Bombus pyrosoma
TAGCATTACGATATAACGTATAACGTCATGTAGCGTTACGTTATAACGTATAACGTTATGTAGCGTTACGTTATAACGTATAACGATATATGGTAATACGTTTTAACGTATAACGTAATGTAGTATTACGATATCACATATAACGTTATATAGTATTACGTTATAACGTATAACGTTATATGGTTATACGTTATAACGTCTAACGTTATGTAGTATTACGATATAACGTATAACGTTATGAAGCATTACGTTATAACGTATAACGTTATATAGTATTGCGTTATAACGTGTAACGTTATGTAGCATTACTGTATAACGTACAACGATATATAGTATTACCTAATAACGAATAACGTTA
Source organism: Bombus pyrosoma (assembly GCF_014825855.1). NCBI lineage: Eukaryota > Metazoa > Arthropoda > Insecta > Hymenoptera > Apidae > Bombus > Bombus pyrosoma. Next base: position 17,149,611 of record NC_057779.1, read on the forward strand.
CCTGGTATTACGTTATAACGTATAACGTTATATACCATTACGTTATAACGTTTAACGTTATATAGTATTACGTTATAACGTATAACGTTATATGGTTATACGTTATAACGTATAACGTTATGTAGTATTACGATATAACGTATTACGTTATGTAGCGTTACGTTATAACGTATAACGTTATGTAGTATTACGTTATAACGTCTAACGTTATGTAGTATTACGTTATAACGTATAACGTTCTGTAGTTTTGCGATATGACGTATAGCGTTATGTAGTATTACGATATAACATATAACGTAATGTAGCATTACGTTATAACGCATAACGTTATGTAGCATTACTATATAACGTACAACGTTATATAGTATTACCTTATAACGAATAACGTTACGTGGTATTACGTTATAACGTATAACGTTATATACCATTACATTATAACGTTTAACGTTATATAGTATTACGTTATAACGTATAACGTTATATGGTTGTACGTTATAACGTATAACGTTATGTAGTATTACGATATAACGTACAACGTTATGTAGCGTTACGTTATAACGTATAACGTTATGTAGCGTTACGTTATAACGTATAACGATATATGGTAATACGTTTTAACGTATAACGTAATGTAGTATTACGATATCACATATAACGTTATATAGTATTACGTTATAACGTATAACGTTATATGGTTATACGTTTTAACGTATAACGTTATATAGTATTACGTTATAACGTTTAACGTTATATAGAATTACGTTTTAACGTATAACGTTATGTAGTATTACGTTATAAGGTATAACGTTATATGGTAATACGTTTTAACGTATAACGTTATGTGGTATTACGATATAACATATAACGTTATATACTATTACGTTATAACGTTTAACGTTATATAGTATTACGTTATAACCTATAACGTTATGTAGTATTACGTTATAAGGTATAACGTCATATGGAAATACGTTATAACGTATAACGTCCTGTGGTAATACGATATAGCGTATAAAGTTATGTAGTATTACGATATAACATATAACGTTATGTAGTATTACGATATAACATATAACGTAATGTAGCATTACGTTATAACGTATAACGTTATGTAGTATTACGATATAACGTTTATCGTTATATAGTATTACATTATAACGTATAACGTTATATGAAATTACGTTATAACGTTTAACGTTATGAAGTATTACGATA
>NC_057779.1:17151325-17154203 GCF_014825855.1 Bombus pyrosoma
TACATAACGTTATACGTTATAATGTAATACTATATAACGTTAAATGTTATAAATTAATGCTACATAACGTTATACGTTTTATCGTAATGCTACATAACGTTATGCGTTATAACGTAATGCTACATAACGTTATACGTTATAATGTAATACTATATAACGTTAAACGTTATAAATTAATGCTACATAACGTTATACGTTTCATCGTAATGCTACATAACGTTATACGTTATATCGTAATACTACATAACGTTATACGTTATAACGTAATACTACATAACGTTATGCGATATAACGTAATACTGTATAATGTTATACCTTATACCGTAATGCTACATAACGTTATACGTTTTATCGTAATGCTACATAACGTTATATGTTATAACGTAATGCTACATACCGTTATATGTTATAACTTACACACTATAAAACGTTAAACGTTATAACGTAATGCTACATAACGTTATACGTTTTATCGTAATGCTACATAGCGTTATACGTTATAACGTAAGGCTACATAACGTTATACGTTATAACGTAATGCTTCATAACGCTATACGTTATACCGTAATACTATATAACGTTATACGATATATTGTAATACTATATAACGTTATACGTTATAACGTAATGCTACATAACGCTATACGTTATAATGTAATACTATATAACGTTAAACGTTATAATGTAATGCCACATAACGTTATACGTTATACCGTAATACTATATAACGTTATACGATATATTGTAATACTATATTACGTTATACGTTTCATCGTAATGCTACATAACGTTATAGGTTATACCGTAATCCTACATAACGTTATACATTTTAACGTAATTCTACATAACGTTATACCTTATAAAGTAATAGTATATAACGATATACGTTACAACGCAATCCTCTTTAACGTTATTTGCTATATCGTATTGCTATGTAACGTTACACGTTATAACGTAATACTACATAACATTATACGTTATAACGTAATGCTGCATAACGTTATACGTTTTAACGTAATGCTACATAACGTTATACGTTAAAACGTAACCCTACATAACGTTATACGTTAAAACGTAATCCTACATAACGTTATACGTTATAACGTAATGCTACATAACGTTATACGTTTTATCGTAATGCTACATAACGTTATACGTTATAATGTAATGCCACATAACGTTATACGTTATACCGTAATACTATATAACGTTATACGATATAATGCAATACTATATAACGTCATACGTTATAACGTAATGCTATATAGCGTTATACGTTTTAACGTAATGCGACATAACGTTATACGTTATAGCGTAATACTATATAACGTTATACGATATAACGTAATACTATATAACGTTATACGTTATATCGCAATGCTACATAACGTTATACGTTATACCGTAATACTATATAACGTTATACGATATAATGTAATACTATATAACCTTATACGTTATAACGTAATGCTACATAACGTTATACGTTAAAACGTAATGCTACATAACGTTATGCGCTTTATCGTAATGCGACATAACGTTATTCGTTATAACGTAATACTATATAACGTTATACGTTATGACGTGATGCTAAATAACGTTATACATTATAACGTAATAGTACATAACATTATACGTTATAACGTAATGCTGCACAACGTTATACGTTATAACGTAATGCTACATAACGTTATACGTTATAATGTAATACTATATAACGTTAAACGTTATTACCTAATACTACATAACGTTATACGTTTTATCGTAATGCTACATAACGTTATACGTTTTATCGTAATGCCACATAACGTTATGCCTTATAACGTAATGCAACATAACGTTATACGATATAATGTAATACTATAAAACGTTAAAAGTTATAACCTAATGCTACGTAACGTTATACGTTCTATCGTAATGCTACATAACGTTATACGTTATAACGTAATGCTACAAAACGTTATACGTTATAACGTAATTCTACATAACATTACACGTTATACCGTAATACTATATAACGTTATACGATATAATGTAAGACTATGTAACGTTATGCGTTATAACGTAATGCTACATACCGTTATACGTTATAATGTAATACTATATAACGTTAAACGTTATAAATTAATGCTACATAACGTTATACGTTTTATCGTAATGCTACATAACGTTATACGTTTTATCGTAATGCTATATAACGTTATACGTTTTATCGTAATGCTACATAACGTTGTATGTTATAACGTAATGCTACATACCGTTATATGTTATAACTTAACACTATAAATCGTTAAACGTTATAACGTAATGCTACATACCGTTATAAGTTATACCGTAATACTATATAACGTTATACGCTATAATGTAATACTATATAACGTTAAACGTTATAAATTAATGCTACATAACGTTATACGTTTTATCGTAATGCTACATAACGTTATACGTTATATCGTAATACTACATAACGTTATACGTTATAACGTAATACTACATAACGTTATGCGATATAACGTAATACTGTATAATGTTATACCTTATACCGTAATGCTACATAAGGTTATACGTTTTATCGTAATGCTACATAACGTTATATGTTATAACGTAATGCTACATACCGTTATATGTTATAACTTAACACTATAAAGCGTTAAACGTTATAACGTAATGCTACATAACGTTATACGTTATAACGTAATGCTTCATAACGCTATACGTTATACCGTAATACTATATAACGTTATACGATATAATGTAATACTATATAACGTTATACGTTATAACGTAATGCTACATAACGCTATACGTTATAATGTAATACTATATAACGTTAAACGTTATAACCTAATACTACATAACGTTATACGTTTTATCGTAA
>NC_057779.1:17154703-17157823 GCF_014825855.1 Bombus pyrosoma
GTATAATGTTATATGGTATTACAATATAACCTATAGCGACCTATTGTACTACGATATGACGTATACCATTGTGTAGTATTATGATATAACGTTTAACGTTATATGGTATTACGATATAACATATAGCGTTCTATAGCACTACGTTATGACGTATAAGGTTATATAGTACTACGTTATGACGTATATCGCTGTGTAGTATTATGATACAACGTTTAACGTTATATGGTATTACAATATAACATATAACGTTTTATAGTACTACGTTATGACGTATATCATTGTGTAGTATTATGATATAACGGTTAGCGTTATATGGTATTACGATATAACATATAACGTTATATAGTACAACGTTATGACGTATAACGTTACATGGTATTATGCCATAGCGTAAAGCGTTATGTGGTATTACGTTATAGCGTATAACGATATGTGGTATTACGACATAACATATAACGTTATATAATACTACGTTATGACGTATAACGTTGTGTAGTACTATGATATAAAGTATAACGTTATATGGTATTACGTTATAGCGTATAACGTTATATGGTATTACGTTATAACGTATAACGATGTATAGTACTACGTTATGACGTAAAACGTTGTGTAGTATTTTGATATAACGTATAAAGTTGTATGGTATTACGTCATACCGTATAACGTTATGTGGTATGACGATATAACATATAACGTTATATAGTACTACGTTTTGACGTATAACGTTACATGGTATTATGTCATAGCGTATAACGTTATGTGGTATTACGTTATAGCCTATAACGTCATGTGGTTTTACGATATAACATATAAAGTTATATAGTACTACGTTATGACGTATAACGTTATATAGTATTACGTTGTAACGTATAACGTTATGTAGTAATACGTAATGACGTATAACGTTGTGTAGTACTTTGACATAACGTATAACGTTATATGGTATTACGTTATAACATATAACGATGTATAGTACTACGTTATGACGTAAAACGTTGTGTAGTATTTTGATATAACGTATAAAGTTGTATGGTATTACGGCATAGCGTATACCGTTATGTGGTATTACGATATAACATATAACGTTATATAGTACTACGTTATGACGTATAACGTTATATAGTACTACGTTGTAACGCATAACGTTATATAGTAATACGTTATGGCGTATAACGTTGTGTAGTACTATGATATGACGTATAACGTTATAAGGTGTTACGTTATAGCGTATAACGTTATATTGTATTACGATATAACATATAAAGTTATATAGCACTACGTTATGACGTATAACGTTATATAGTATTACGTTGTAACGTATAACGATATATACGTTGAAACGTACAACGATATATAGTATTACGTTGGAACGTATAACGGTATATAGTACTACGTTATGACGTATATGGTTGTGTAGTATTATGATATAACGTATAACGTTATATGGTATTATGATATAATGTTTAACGTTATATAGTGCTGCGTTAAGACGAATAACCTTGTGTAGTATTTTGATATAACATATAACGTTATATGGTATTACGATATAGCTTATAACGTTATACGGTATTACGATAAAACATATAACGTTGTATAGCACTACGTTATGACGTATAACGTTATATAGTACTACGTTATGACGTATATCGTTGTGTACTATTATGATATAGCATATAACGTTATATGGTATTAGGATATAATGTTTAACGTTATATAGTACCAGGTTTGGACGAATAACCTTGTGTAGTATTTTGATATAGCATATAACGTTATATGGTATTACGTTATAGCGTATAACGTTATATTGTATTACGTTATAGCGTATAACGTTATATAGTACTACGTTATGACGTATAACGTTATATAGTACTACGTTATGACGTATAACGTTGTATAGTACTATGATATAAAGTATAACGTTCTATGGTATTACGTTATAGCGAATAACGTTATATGGTATTACCTTATAACGTATAACGATGTATAGTACTACGTTATGACGTAAAACGTTGTGTAGTATTTTGATATAACATGTAACGTTATATGGTATTACGTTATAGCGTATAACGTTATATTGTATTACGTTATAGCGTATAACGATATATAGTACTACGCTATGACGTATAACTTTATATAGTACTACGTTATGACGTATAACGTTGTGTAGTACTATGATATAAAGTATAACGTTCTATGGTATTACGTTATAGCGTATAACGTTATATGGTATTACGTTATAACGTATAACGATGTATAGTACTACGTTATGACGTAAAACGTTGTGTAGTATTTTGATATAACGTATAACGTTATATGGTATTAGGATATAATGTTTAACGTTATATAGTGCTGCGTTAAGACGAATAACATTGTGTAGTATTATGATATAACATATAACGTTACATGGTATTACGATATAGCTTATAACGTTATACGGTATAACGATATAACATATAACGTTATCTAGTACTACGTTATGACGTATATCGTTGTGTACTATTATGATATAGCATATAACGTTATATGGTATATCATAATACTACGCAACGTTATATAGTATTACGTTGTAACGTATAACGATATGTAGTATTACGTTGTAACGTATCACGATATATAGTACTACATTGTAACGTATAAGGATATATAGTACTACGTTATGACGTATAACGTTATACAATATTACGTTGTAACGTATAGCTATATGTAGTACTACGTTGTAACGTGTAACGTTATATAGTAATACGATATGACTAATAACGTTACATAGAACTACGTTATGACGTATAACGTTACATGGTATTACGTTATAGCGTATAATGATATATGGTATTAGTATATATCGTTTATCGTTATATAGTATTGCGTTATGACGTATATCGTTACATGGTATTACGTTATGGCGTAAAACGTTATGTGGCATTACGATATAACATATAACGTTATATAGTACTACGATATGACGAATAACGTTGCGTAGTATTTTGATATAGCGTATAACGTTATGTGGTATGACGATATAACATATAACGTTATATAGTACTACGTTATGACGTATAACGTTACATGGTATTATGTCATAGCGTATAACGTTATGTGGTATTACGTTATAGCCTACAA
>NC_057779.1:17158323-17159580 GCF_014825855.1 Bombus pyrosoma
GAAGTGACAAGTCAGTGAACACAGATTCGTGCGGGAAAACAACACGCCGCCGGACTTAGCGTCCGGGTATCGGGATGTCAACACGGGGACAGACCCCCGCGACGGAAGCGAGGGTGGTCTTGCAGGCCCTAACAACCGACGAAATGGAGGAGGAAAGCCTCGAAATGAGGAAAAGGAAAAGGACAGAGGAAGGGGAAAAGGAAGAGAAACAGAGGGACTCACGACCGCCAATCGAGAAAACACGGCCCGTACCCGACATCAGGGTACAAGCCGGTGAAATTGAAAACAAGATGCTAGCCTTCTGCCTAGACCCTAGCAAGAAGGTGAGTAAGGATCAAACCGCGATAATCATGCGGTTCTTTAAAGACATGAGGGGGATAGTCGAAGAACTCCTCCTCAAAAACAGTTACCTGGCCGGCAAGCTAGAGCAAAGCACCGGCGCAGAAAGGAGAGAAGTAGAATTATTGAATGCGGTGAATAAGTCGTTACAAGCCAGTAAGCGACTAGAGACCGCGGTAAAGAAAACAGCAAGAACAGAGCAGAAGGAACCCTCCTATGCCGAAAAAGTGCGAATGACGAGCAACAAAGTAGGACAGCGCGCCGTGAAACCACCGAAGAACGTGGTAATTATTCGGCCAGAGGCGGAGGACAGTAACATAAAGACGAGCGAAGAGGCGAGGGAAGCGGTGTTTACTTTGGTAAATCCGCGCAGAAAGGGAATACAGGTCGCCGCTGTAAAAAAGATCAGCGGAAATGGCCTAGTTGTGGAAACGACCAAGCCGGAAGGACTAAAAGCCTTCACGGAGAGCGCGAAACTGAAGGAGGCTGGCCTGAAAACCAGCACTCCGCAAAGAAGACAACCCCGCGTGATCCTGTATGACGTACCGCGGGATTTACCGGAGAAAGAAATAAGGGCCTGTATGAGGAAGCAGAACCAGGACAGGCTGAAGGAAGAGGATGTGGAAGCCCTCAAGTTCTGCTTCAGAACTGGCCGCAAGGACTCGGAGGAAACCAACTGGGTGATGGAAGTACCCCCCCCCCAGGTAAGGGAAAAGTTGCTTAAAAGCAAAATATATATATCGTGGAACGCTTGCAAGGTACGCGACTACATCGCGGTTAGTCGCTGCTACAAGTGTCAGGGATACGGACATGTGGCAAAACACTGCCGCATTAACTACGAAATCTGCGCACACTGCGCGGAGAGCGGGCACAGCACGAAAGAGTGCAAAAATAAGGAAAAGAATGCCAGCTGCGTGA
>NC_057779.1:17160080-17161101 GCF_014825855.1 Bombus pyrosoma
TTGGTAGCATATGTGAAGTATAACGCGCATCGTGATGCCGACATATCACCAATAGTAGCGGAGGTACGTCCAAATGAATATTGCAGTCTGAATATGCAAAGCTGTAACTACGCTGGTTTTAACCTAGACCAGAGTTGACGTAGCGCAAACCGGATGTCGTGCTCTGTATTCGGCAGCATTTGTGAAGTATCAGGTGCATTGAAATGCCGACATATGACGAATAGCAGCTGAGATATGTCCTATTGAATGTTACAGCCTGAATATGCAAAAGTGCAAATACAATGGATTTGACCTAGATCAGACTTTACATAGCGCAAACCGAATGTCGTGCCCTTTATTTGCCGCCAAATGTGGCCTATAATGCTCATTGAATTGTCGACATATCACCAATAGTAGCGGAGGTACGTCCAGGTGAATATTAATGCCTTAATATGCTAAACTAGTAATACGCTGGTCTTAACCCTGACCAGAGTTGACATAGCGCAAACCGGATGTCGTGCACTGTATTTGGCAGTATATGTCAACTATACCGCGCATCGAAATGCCGACATATGCCGAATAGCCACTGAGAAGCGTTCGATTGTATGTTGAAGTCTGAATATGCAAAGCTACAACTTCGCTGGATTGGGCAATACCTCGAGATGACGTAGCGCAGACCAGATGCCGTGCTCTGTTGACAGCATTCACAAAGTATAACGCGCATCGAACTATCGACATATCACCAATCGCAGCGTAGATATGTTCAGATGAATATTCATGCTTGAATATGCAATACTGGAAATACGCTGGTCTTGACCTAGACCAGAGTTGCCATAGCGCAAGCCGGATGTCGTTCCACGTATTTCGCACCATCTGGGGAGTATAAATCGCATGGAATTGGCAACATATCACCAGTAGCAGGGGAGATACGTTGAATGGATTATGCAAGCCTGAATATGCAAAGCTGCAACTGCGCTGGATTTCGCACTGCCCAGATTTGCCGTAGCGCAAGCCGAATGTCGTGCTCTGTATTTGGCAGCAT
>NC_057779.1:17161601-17163088 GCF_014825855.1 Bombus pyrosoma
CATAACGTTATACGTTATATCGTAATACTATATAACGTTATACGTCCTATCGTAACACCACATAGCGTTATAGGTTATATCGTATTGCTATAAGACGTTCTACTTCATATCGTAACACCACATAACGTTATACGTTATATCCTAATACTACATTACGTCATACGTCATATCGTAATACCACATAACGTTATACGTTATATCGTAATACTATGTAACGTTACATGACATATCGTAACACCACATAACGTTAAACGTAATATCGTATTGCTATATGACGTTATACGTCATATCGTAATACTATATAACGTTATACGTCCTATCGTAACACCACATAACGTTATACGTTATATCGTATTGCTATATGACGATATAAGTTATATCCTAATACTACATTACGTTATACGTCATATCGTAACACCACATAACGTCATACGTTATATCGTATTGCTATATCACAATATACGTTATATCCTAATACTACATTACGTTATACGTTATATCGTAATACCACATAACATTATACGTTATATCGTAATACTATGTAACGTTATATGACATATCGTAACACCACATAACGTTATACGTAATATCGTATTGCTATATGACGTTATACGTCATATCGTAATACTATATAACGTTATACGTACTATCGTAACACCACATAACATTATACGTTATAACGTAATACTATGTAACGTTATATGACATATCGTAACACCACATAACGTTATACGTAATATCGTATTGCTATATGACGTTATACGTCATATCGTAATACTATATAACGTTATACGTCCTATCGTAACACCACAGAACGTTATACGTTATAACGTATTGCTATATGACGATATACGTTATATCCCAATACTACATTACGTTATACGTTATATCGTAATACCTCGTAACGTTATATGTTGTAACATAATACTATGTAACGTTATACGTCATATCGTAACACCACATAGCGTTATACGATATACTGTAATACCACATAACGTTGTACATTACATCGTACTACCACATAACGTTATACGTTATATCGTAATTTTATGTAGCGTTATACGTCATATCGTAACACCACATAGCGTTATACGTTATAACGTAATACTATATAACGTTATACGTCATGTCGCAACACCACATAACGTTATACGTTATATGGTAGTACCACATAACGGTATACGTTATATTGTAATACTATATAACGATAGACGTTATATGGCAATACCACATAACGTTGTACATTATATCGTACTACCACATAACGTTATACATTATATCGTAAAATTATATAACGTTATACGTCATATCGTAACACCTGATAGCGTTATACGCTATATCGTAGCACCACATAACGTTATACGTTACATCGTAGCACCACATAACGTTATACGTTATATCGTAGTACCACATAACGTTATAGGTTACATCGTAATACCACATAACGTTATTCGTGATATCGTAATACCACATAACGTTATTCGTGA
>NC_057779.1:17163588-17169526 GCF_014825855.1 Bombus pyrosoma
ATATATGTTATAACGTATAACGTTATGTAGCATTACGTTATAACGTATTACGTTATGTAGGATATGTTATAACGTATGACGTTATGTAGTATTACGATATAACATGTAACGTTATTTAACATTACGTTATAACGTATAACGTTATGTAGATATATGTTATAACGTATAACGTTATGTAGTATTACGTTATAACGTATAATGTTATGTAGATATATGTTATATGGTATGGCGTTATGTAGCATTACGATATAACATATAACGTTTTTTAACATTACGTTACAACGTATAATGTTATGTAGATATATGTTATAACGTATAACGTTATACAGTGTTACGATACAACGTATAACGTTATGTAGTATTACGTTATAACATATAACGATTTGTAGTCTTACGATATAACGTATAACGTTATGTAGTATTACGTTATAACGTATAACGTTATGAGGCATTACGTTATAACGTATAACGTTATGTAGATATATACTATAACGTATAACGTTATGAAGCATTACGTTATAACGTATAACGTTAAAACAGTATTACGTTATACCGTATAACGTTATATGCTATTAGGATGTAACGTATAACGTAATGTAGCATTACGTTATAACGTATAACGATATGTAGATATATATAATAACGTATAACGTTATGTAGATATATGTTATATGGTATGGCGATATGTAGTATTACGATATAACGTATAACGTTATGTAGCATTACGTTATAACGTATAACGTTATGTAGATATATATTATAACGTATAACGTTAAAAAAGTATTACGTTATAACGTATGACGTTATATGGTATTAGGATGTAACGTATAACGTAATGTAGCATTACGTTATAACGTATAACGTTATGTAGTATTACGTTATAACGTATAACGTTATCTAGTATTACGTTATAACGTGTAACGTTATGTAGATATATGTTATAACGTATAACGTTATGTAGCATTACGTTATAACGTATTACGTTATGTAGGATATGTTATAACGTATAACGTTATGTAGTATTACGATATAACATGTAACGTTATTTAACATTACGTTATAACGTATAACGTTATGTAGATATATGTTATAACGTATAACGTTATGTAGCACTACGTTATAACGTATAACGTTATGTAGATATATGTTATATGCTATGGCGTTATGTAGTATTACGATATAACATATAACGTTATTTAACATTACGTTACAACGTATAACGTTATGTAGATATATGTTATAACGTATAACGTTATGTAGTATTACGTTATAACGTATAACGTTATCTAGTATTACGTTATAACGTGTAACGTTATGTAGATATATGTTATAACGTATGGCGATATGTAGTATTACGATATAACGTATAACGTTATGTAGCATTACGTTATAACGTATAACGCTATATAGGTATATATTATAACGTATAACGTTATGTAGCATTACGTTATAACGTATAACGTTATGTAGATATATATTATAACGTATAACGTTATGTAGCATTACGTTATAACGTATAACGTTATGTAGATATATATTACAACGCATAACGTTACGTAGCATTACGTTATAACGTATAACGTTAAAACAGTATTACGTTATAACGTATAATGTTATGTAGATATATATTATAACGTATAACGTTAAAAAAGTATTACGTTATAACGTATAACGTTATATGGTACTAGGATGTAACGTTTAACGTAATGTAGCATTACGTTATAACGTATAACGTTATGTAGATATATGTTATAACGTATAACGTTATCTCGTATTACGTTATAACGTATAACGTTATGTAGATATATGTTATAACGTATGGCGATATGTAGTATTACGATATAACGTATAACGTTATGTAGCATTACCTTATAACATATAACGTTATGTAGATATATATTATAACGCATAACGTTACGTAGCATTACGTTATAACGTATAACGTTATGTAGATATATATTATAACGTATAACGTTATGTAGCATTACGTTATAACGTATAACGTTATGTAGATATATGTTATATGCTATGGCGTTATGTAGTATTACGTTATAACGTATAACGTTATGTAGATATATGTTATAACGTATGGCGATATGTAGTATTACGATATAACGTATAAAGTTGTGTAGCATTACGTTATAACGTATAACGTTATGTAGGTATATATTATAACGTATAACGTTATGTAGCATTACGTTATAACGTATAACGTTATGTAGATATATATATTATAACGTATAACGTTATGTAGCATTACGTTATAACGTATAACGTTAAAACAGTATTACGTTATAACGTATAACGTTATATGCTATTAGCATGTAACGTGTAACGTAATGTAGCATTACGTTATAACGTATAACGTTACGTAGATATATGTTATAACGTATAACGTTATGTAACATTACGTTATAACGTATAACATTATGTAGATATATGTTATAATGTAAAACGTTAAGTAGTATTACGTTATGACGTATACCGTTATGACGTACTACGATATAACGTATAACGTTATGTAGTATTACGTTATAACGTATAACGTTATCTAGTATTACGTTATAACGTGTAACGTTATGTAGATATATGTTATAACGTATAACGTTATGTAGCATTACGTTATAACGTATTACGTTATGTAGGATATGTTATAACGTATGACGTTATGTAGTATTACGATATAACATGTAACGTTATTTAACATTACGTTATAACGTATAACGTTATGACATACTACGATATAACGTATAACGTTATGTAGATATATGTTATAACGTATAACGTTATGTAGCATTACGTTATAACGTATAACGTTACGTAGATATATATTATAACGTATAACGTTAAAACAGTATTACGTTATAACGTATAACGTTATATGGTATTAGGATGTAACGTATAACGTAATGTAGCATTACGTTATAGCGTATAACGTTATGTAGATATATATTATAACGTATCACGTTATGTAGCATTACGTTATAACGTATAACGTTAAAACAGTATTACGTTATAACGTATAACGTTATATGGTATTAGGATGTAACGTATAACGTAATGTAGAATTACGTTATAACGTAAAACGATATGTAGATATATGTTATAACGTATAACGTTATCTAGTATTACGTTATAACGCATAACGTTATGCAGATATATGTTATATTGTAAAACGTTATGAGGCATTACGTTATAACGTATAACGTTATGTAGATATATGTTATATCGTATAACGTTATGTAGTATTACGATATAACATGTAACGTTATTTAACATTACGTTATAACGTATAACGTTATGTAGATATATGTTATAACGTATAACGTTATGTAGCATTACGTTATAACGTATAACGTTATGTAGATATATGTTATATGCTATGGCGTTATGTAGTATTACGATATAACATATAACGTTATTTAACATTACGTTACAACGTATAACGTTATGTAGATATGTGTTATAACGTATAACGTTATGTAGTATTACGTTATAACGTATAACGTTATCTAGTATTACGTTATAACGTGTAACGTTATGTAGATATATGTTCTAACGTATGGCGATATGTAGTATTACGATATAACGTATAACGTTATGTAGCATTACGTTATAACGTATAACGTTATATAGGTATATATTATAACGTATAACGTTATGTAGCATTACGTTATAACGTATAACGTTATGTAGATATATATTATAACGTATAACGTTATGTAGCATTACGTTATAACGTATAACGTTATGTAGATATATATTACAACGCATAACGTTACGTAGCATTACGTTATAACGTATAACGTTAAAACAGTATTACGTTAAAACGTATAACGTTATGTAGATATATATTATAACGTATAACGTTAAAAAAGTATTACGTTATAACGTATAACGTTATATGGTACTAGGATGTAACGTTTAACGTAATGTAGCATTACGTTATAACGTATAACGTTATGTAGATATATGTTATAACGTATAACGTTATCTCGTATTACGTTATAACGTATAACGTTATGTAGATATATGTTATAACGTATGGCGATATGTAGTATTACGATATAACGTATAACGTTATGTAGCATTACCTTATAACATATAACGTTATGTAGATATATATTATAACGCATAACGTTACGTAGCATTACGTTATAACGTATAACGTTATGTAGATATATATTATAACGTATAACGTTACGTAGATATATATTATAACGTATAACGTTAAAACAGTATTACGTTATAACGTATAACGTTATATGGTATTAGGATGTAACGTATAACGTAATGTAGCATTACGTTATAGCGTATAACGTTATGTAGATATATATTATAACGTATCACGTTATGTAGCATTACGTTATAACGTATAACGTTAAAACAGTATTACGTTATAACGTATAACTTTATATGGTATTAGGATGTAACGTATAACGTAATGTAGAATTACGTTATAACGTAAAACGATATGTAGATATATGTTATAACGTATAACGTTATCTAGTATTACGTTATAACGCATAACGTTATGCAGATATATGTTATATTGTAAAACGTTATGAGGCATTACGTTATAACGTATAACGTTATGTAGATATATGTTATATCGTATAACGTTATCTAGTATTGCGTTATAACGTATAACATTATGTAGATATATATTATAACGTATAACGTTATGTAGCATTACGTTATAACGTATAACGTTAAAACAGTATTACGTTATAACGTATAACGTTATATGGTAGTAGGATGTAACGTATAACGCAATGTAGCATTACGTTATAACGTATAACGTTATGTAGATATATGTTATATCGTATAACGTTATCTAGTATTGCGTTATAACGTATAACATTATGTAGATATATGTTATATTGTAAAACGTTATGTAGTATTACGTTATAACGTAAAACGTTATGATATATTACGATATAACGTATGACGTTATGTAGTATTACGATATAACATGTAACGTTATTTAACATTTCGTTACAACGTATAACGCTATGTAGATATATGTTATAACGTATAACGTTATACAGTGTTACGATACAACGTATAACGTTATGTAGTATTACGTCATAACATATAACGATATGTAGTCTTACGATATAACGTATAACGTTTTGTAGTATTACGTTATAACGTATAACGTTATGAGGCATTAAGTTATAACGTATAACGTTATGTAGATATATATTATAACGTATAACGTTATGTAGCATTACGTTATAACGTATAACGTTAAGACAGTATTACGTTATAACGTATAACGTTATATGGTATTAGGATGTAACGTATAACGTAATGTAGCATTACGTTATAACGTATAACGTTATGTAGATATATGTTATAACGTATAACGTTATCTAGTATTACGTTATAACGTATAACGTTATGTAGTATTACGTTATAACATATAACGATATGTAGTCTTACGATATAACGTATAACGTTATGTAGTATTACGTTATAAGGTATAACGTTATGCGGCATTACGTCATAACGTATAACGTTATGTAGACATATGTTATAACGTATGGCGAGATGTAGTATTACGATATAACGTATAACGTTATGTAGCATTACGTTATAACGTATAACGTTATGTAGATATATATTATAACGTATAACGTTACGTAGCATTACGTTATAACGTATAACGTTATGTAGCATTACGTTATAACGTATAACGTTAAAACAGTATTACGTTATAACGTATAACGTTATATGGTATTAGGATGTAACGTATAACGTAATGTAGCATTACGTTATAACGTATAACGTTATGTAGATATATGTTATAACGTATAACGTTATCTAGTATTACGTTATAACGTATAACGTTATGTAGATATATGTTATAACGTATGGCGATATGTAGTATTACGATATAACGTATAACGTTATGTAGCATTACGTTATAACG
>NC_057779.1:17170026-17177785 GCF_014825855.1 Bombus pyrosoma
ACGTTATATCGTAATACTACATAAGGTTACATGTTGTATCGTAATGCTACATATCGTTATACGTTATATCGTAATACTACATAACGTTATACGTTATATCGTAACACTACATATCGTTATACGTTATATCGTAATACTATATTGCGTCATGCCATATATCGTAATACTACATAACGTTATACGCTATAACGTAATGCTACATAACGTTATACGTTGTATCGTAATTCCATATATCGTTATACGTTATATCGTAATACTACATACCGTTATTCGTTATACCGCAATGCTATATAAGGTTATACATTACATCGTAATACTACAGAACTTTATACGCTATAACTTAATGCTACATAACGTTATTCGTTATACCGTAATGCTACATAAGGTTATACATTATATCGCAATACTACATAACGTTATACGCTATAACGTAATGCTTCATAACGTTATACATTATATCGTAATATTACATAACGTTATTCGTTATATCGTAATACTACATAACGTTAATCGTTATAACGTCATAGTACATAACGTTATACGTTATGTCGTAATACTACATATCGTTATGCGTTATGTCGTATTGCTACATAAATTTATACGTTATATCGTAATACTATATAGCGCCATACGTAGTAACTTAATACTACATAACGTTATACGTCATAACGTAATGCAACATAACGTTATACGTTATATCGTAATGCTACCTAACGGTATACGTTATATCGTAATACTATATAGCGTCATACTTTGTAACGTAATACTACATAACGTTACACGTTATATCGTAATACCATATAGCGTCATACGTTGTAACGCAATACTACATAACGTTATACGTTATATCGTAATACTACTTATCGTTATACGTTATATCGTAATACCATATAACGTTATACGTTATGTCGTAATACCATATAACGTTGTACGTTATAACGTGTTACCATATAAAGTTATACGTTATATCGTAATACTACATAACGTTATACGTTGTATCCTAATGTTACATAACCTTATACGTTATACCGTAATACTATATATCGTCATACGTAGTAACGCAATACTACATAACGTTATACGTCATAACGTAATGCTACATAACGTTATACGTTATATCGTAATGCTACATAACGGTATACGTTATATCGTAATACTATATAGCGTCATACGTAGCAACGTAATACTACATAACGTTACACGTTATAACGTAATACTATATAGCGTCATACGTTGTAACGCAATACTACATAACGTTATACGTTATATCGTAATACTACTTATCGTCATACGTTATATCGTAATACTACATATCGTTATACGTTATATCGTAATACCGTATAACGCTATACGTTATATCGTAATACTATATAACGGTATACGTTATAACGTAACACTACATAACGTTATACGTTACAGCGTAATACTATATACCGTCATACGCTGTAACGTAATGCTACATAACGTTATACGTTATATCGTAATGCTACATAACGTTGTACGATATAACGTGTTACCATATAACGTTATACGTTGTATCGTAATACTACATAACGTTATACGTTATACCGTAATACTATATAACGTTATACGCTATTAGGTAATACTACACAGCGTTAATCGTTATAACGTAATAGTACATAACGTTTTACGTTATATCTTAACACTACATATCGTTATACGATATATCGTAATACTACATAACGTTATACGTTATATCGTAATGCTACATAACGTTATACGTTGTAACGCAATACTACATAACGTTATACGTTATATCGTAATACTACTTATCGTTATACGTTATATCGTAATACTACATATCGTTATACGTTATATGGTAATACCGTATAACGCTATACGTTATATCGTAATACTATATAACGATATACGTTATAACGTAACACTACATAACGTTATACGTTATAGCGTAATACTATATACCGTCATACGCTGTAACGTAATGCTACATAACGTTGTACGTTATATCGTAATGCTACATAACGTTGTACGATATAATGTGTTACCATATAACGTTATACGTTGTATCGTAATACTACATAACGTTGTACGTTATACCGTAATACTATATAACGTTATACGCTATAAGGTAGTACTACACAGCGTTAATCGTTATAACGTAATAGTACATAACGTTTTACGTTATATCTTAACACTACATATCGTTATACGATATATCGTATTACTACATAACGTTATACGTTATATCGTAATGCTACATAACGTTATATGTTATATCGTAATACTATATAACGTTATACGTTATATCGTAATGACACATAACGTTATACGCTATAACGTATTACCATATATCGTTAAACGTTATTCGTAATACTACATAACGTTATACGTTATATCGTAATACTATATAACGTTATACGTAGTATCGTAATACCGCATGTCGTTATACGTTATATCGAAATACTACATACCGTTATACGTTATATCATAATACCACATGTCGTCATACGTTCTAACGTAATGCTACATAACGTTGTACGTTATGTCGTAATACCATATATCGTTTTACGTTATAACGTATTACAATATAGCGTTATAAGTTATATCGTAATAATACATATCGGTATACGTTATATCGTAATACTATATAACGTTATACGTTGTAACGTAGTGCTACAGAACGCTATACGTTATACCCTAATGTTACATAACCTTATACATTATATCGTAATACTATATAACGTTATACGCTATAACGTAATGCTACATAACGTTATACGTTATATCGTAATGCTACATAACGTTATACGTTATATCATAATGCTAGATAACGTTATACGTTATAACGAGTTACCATATAACGTTATACGTTATATCGTAATACTACATAAGGTTACATGTTGTATCGTAATGCTACATATCGTTATACGTTATATCGTAATACTACATAACGTTATACGTTATATCGTAACACTTCATATCGTTATACGTTATATCGTAATACTATATAGCGTCATACGATATATCGTAATACTACATTACGTTATACGCTATAACGTAACGCTACATAACGTTATACGTTATATCGTAAGACTCTATATCGTCATACGTTGTAACGTAATGCTACATAACGTTATACGTTATGTCGTAATGCTACATAACGTTATACATTATATCGTAATACTATATAACGTTATGCAATATAACGTAATGCTACATAACGTTATACGTTATATCGTAATGCTACATAACGTTATACGTTATATCGTAATACCATATATCGTTATACGTCATGGTCTAATGATACATAACTTTATACGTTATATCGTCATGTTACGTAACGATATACGTCATATCGTAATACTACATAACGTTATACGTTGTATCGTAATGCTACATAACGTTATACGTTATACCGTAATACTATATAACGTTATACGCTATAAGGTAATACTACATAGCGTTAATCGTTATAACGTAATAGTACATAACGTTTTACGTTACATCTTAACACTACATATCGTTATACGGTATATCTTAATACTACATAACGTTATACGTTATATCGTAGTGCTACATAACGTTATACGTTATATCGTAATACTATATAACGTTATACGTTATATCGTAATGACACATAACATTATACGCTATAACGTATTACCATATATCGTTATACGTAATTCGTAATACTACATAACGTTATATGTTATATGGTAATACTATATAACTTTATACGTAGTATCGTAATACCGTATGTCGTTATACGTTACATCGTAATACTACATACCGTTATACGTTATATCATAATACCATATGTCGTTATACGTTCTAACGTAATGCTACATAACGTTATACCTTATGTCGTAATACTATATATCGTTATGCGTTATGTCGTAATACCATATAACGTTTTACGATATAACGTAGTACAATATAGCGTTATAAGTTATATCGTAATGCTACATATCGTAATACGTTATATCGTAATACTATATAACGTTATACGTTGTAACGTAGTGCTACAGGACGCTATACGTTATACCGTAATGTTACATAACCTTATACATTATATCGTAATACTATATAACGTTATACGCTATAACGTAATGTTACATAACCTTATACATTATATCGTAATACTATATAACGTTATACGCTATAACGTAATGCTACATAACGTTATACGTTATATCGTAATGCCACATAATGTTATACGTTATGTCGTGATACTATATATCGTTATGCGTTATGTCGTAATACCATATAACGTTTTACGTTATAACGTAGTACAATATAGCGTTATAATTTATATCGTAATACTACATATCGTTATACGTTATATCGTAATACTATATAACGTTATACGTTGTAACGTAGTGCTACAGAACGCTATACGTTATACCGTAATGTTACATAACCTTATACGTCATATCGTAATACTATATAACGTTATACGCTATAAGGTAATACTTCGTAGCGTTAATAGTTATAACGTAATAGTACATAACGTTTTACGTTATATCTTAATACTACATATCGTTATACCATATATCGTAATACTACTTAACGTTATACGTTATATCATAATGCTACATAACGTTATACGTTATATCGTAGTACCATATCGTTATACGTCATGACGTAATGATACATAACTTTATACGTTATATCGTCATGTTACATAACGATATACGTCATATCGTAATACTATATAACGTAATACGTTATATCGTAATACTATATAACGTTATACGTTGTAACGTAGTGCTACAGAACGCTATACGTTATACCGTAATGTTACATAACCTTATACGTCATATCGTAATACTATATAACGTTATACGCTATAAGGTAATACTACATAGCGTTAATCGTTATAACTTAATAGTACATAACTTTATACGTTATATCGTAATGCTACATATCGTCATACGTTATATCGTAATACTATATAACGTCAATCGTTATATCTTAATACTATATATCGTTATACGATATATCGTAATACTACATATCGTTATACGTTATATCGTAATACTGTATAACGTTATACGTTGTAACGTAGTACTACATAACGTTACACGTTATATCGTAATACTACTTATCGTTATACGTTATATCGTAATACCATATAACGTTATACGTTATGTCGTAATACCATATAACGTTGTACGTTATGTCGTAATACCATATATCGTTATACGTTATGTCGTAATACCATATAACGTTTTACGTTATAACGTAGTACAATATAGCGTTATAAGTTATATCGTAATACTACATATCGTTATACGTTATATCGTAATACTATATAACGTTATACGTTATATCGTAATGCTACATAACGTTATACGTTATATCGTAATGCTACATAACGTTATACGTTATATCGTAATACCATATATCGTTATACGTCATGACGTAATGATACATAACTTTATACGTTATATCGTCATGTTACATAACGATATACGTCATATCGTAATACTATATAACGTTATACGCTATAAGGTAATACTTCATAGCGTTAATAGATATAACGTAATAGTACATAACGTTTTACGTTATATCATAATACTACATATCGTTATACCATATATCGTAATGTTACATAACGTTATACGTTATATCATAATGCTACATAACGTTATACGTCATATCGCAATGCTACCTAACGTTATACGTTATAACGTTATGCTACATATCGTTATACGTTATAACATATTACCTTATAACGTTATACGATATATCGTAATACTACATAACGTTATACGTCATATCGTATTGCTGCATAACGTTATACGTTATACCATAATACTATATAACGTTATACGCTATAAGGTAATACTACATAGCGTTAATCGTTATAACGTAATAGTACATAATGTTATACGTTATATCGTAATGCTACATATCGTCATACGTTATATCGTAATACTATATAACGTTATTCGTTATACCTTAATACTATACAATGTTATACGATATATCGTAATACTACATATCGTTATACGTTATATCGTAATACTATATATCGTTATACGTTGTAACGTAATACTACATAACGTTATACGTTATATCGTAACACTATATAACGTTATACGCTAAAAGGTAATACTACATAGCGTTAATCGTTATAACGTAATAGTACATATCGTTATACGCTATAACGTAATGCTACATAACGTTAAACGTCATATCGTAATGCTACAAACCGTTATACGTTATAACGAGTTACCATATTACGTTATACGTTATATCGCAATACTACATAAGGTTATACGTTGTATCGTAATGCTACATAACGTTATACGTTATATCGTAATACTATATAGCGTCATACGTTGTAACGTAGTACTGCATAACGTTATACGTTATATCGTAATACTACTTATCGTTATACGTTATATCGTAATACCATATAACGTTATACGTTATGTCGTAATACCATATAACGTTGTACGTTATAACGTGTTACCATATAACGTTATACGCTATGTCGTAATACTACATATCGTTATACGTTATGTCGTATTGCTACATAAATTTATACGTTATATCGTAATACTATATAGCGTCATGCGTAGTAACGTGATACTACATAACGTTACACGTTATATCGTAATACTACATAATGTTATACGTCATAACGTAATGCTACATAACGTTACACGTTATATCGTAATACTATATAGCGTCATACGTTGTAACGCAATACTACATAACGTTATACGTTGTAACGCAATACTACATAACGTTATACGTTATATCGTAATACTACTTATCGTTATACGTTATATCGTAATACTATATAGCGTCATACGTTGTAACGTAATACTACATAACGTTATACGTTATATCGTAATACTACTTATCGTTATACGTTATATCGTAATACCATATAACGTTATACGTTATTTCGTAATACCATATAACGTTGTACGTTATAACGTGTTACCATATAACGTTATACGCTATGTCGTAATACTACATATCGTTATACGTTATGTCGTATTGCTACATAAATTTATACGTTATATCGTAATACTATATAGCGTCATGCGTAGTAACGTAATGCTACATAACGTTACACGTTATATCGTAATACTACATAATGTTATACGTCATAACGTAATGCTACATAACGTTATACGTTATATCGTAATACTATATAGCGTCATACGTAGTAACGTAATACTACATAACGTTACACGTTATATCGTAATACTATATAGCGTCATACGTTGTAACGCAATACTACAAAGCGTTATACGTTGTAACGCAATACTACATAACGTTATACGTTATATCGTAATACTACTTATCGTTATACGTTATATCGTAATACCATATAACGTTATACGTTATGTCGTAATACCATGTAACGTTGTACGTTATAACGTGTTACCATATAACGTTATACGTTATTTCGTAATGCTACATAACGATATACGTTATATCGTAATGCTACATAACGTTATTCGTTATACCGTAATGCTACATATAGTTACACGTTGAATCGTAATACTACATAACGTTATACGTTATAACGTAATGACACAAAACGCTATACGATATATCGTAATGCTACATAACGTTATACGTTATATCGTAATACTATATAACGTTATACGTTATATCGTAATGACACATAACGTTATACGCTATAACGTATTACCATATATCGTTATACGTTATTCGTAATACTACATAACGTTATACGTTATATCGTAATACTATATAACGTTATACGTAGTATCGTAATACCGTATGT
>NC_057779.1:17178285-17180714 GCF_014825855.1 Bombus pyrosoma
ACGATATAACGTATAACGTTATCTGGTATTACGATATAACGTATAACGATATGAAGAATTACGACATAATGTATAAAGTTATATGGTAATACGATATAACGTATAACGGTATGTAGTATTACGTCATGACGCATAACGTTATGCAGCATCACGATATAACGTATAACG
The DNA here is from genome assembly GCF_014825855.1 of Bombus pyrosoma. Classification (NCBI taxonomy): domain Eukaryota; kingdom Metazoa; phylum Arthropoda; class Insecta; order Hymenoptera; family Apidae; genus Bombus; species Bombus pyrosoma. The sequence goes on from NC_057779.1 coordinate 17,178,454, forward strand.
TTATGTAGCATTACGATGTAACGTACAACGTTATGTAGCACTACGATATAACGTATAACGTTATGTAGCATTACGTTATAGCGAATAACGTTATGTAATATTACGATATATCGTATAATGATATGTAGTAATAAGATATAATGTAAAACGTTACGTACTATTACGTTACAACGATTAACGTTATGTAGCATTACGATATAACGTATAGCGTTATGTAGCATTACGTTGTGACGTATAACGATATATGGTATTACGATATAACGTATAACGTTATATAGTATTACGATATAACGTATAACGTTATGTTGTATTACGATGTAACGTATAAAGTTATGTAGCATAACGTTATAACGTATAACGATATGTTGTAGTACGATATACCGTATAACGTTATGTAGCATTACGTAATAACGTATAACGATATATGGTATTACGTTATAACGTATAACGTTATGTAGCATTACGTAATAACGTATAACGATATATGGTATTACGTTATAACGTATAACGTTATCCAGTATTACGATATAACGTGTAACGTTATGAAGTATTACGACATAATGTATAACGTTATATGGTAATACGATATAACGTATAACGATATGTAGCATTACGTCATGACGTATAACGTTATGCAGTATCACGATATAACGTATAACGCTATGTAGCATTACGATGTAACGTACAACGTTATGTAGTAATGCGTTACAACGTAGAACGTTGTATAGTATTACGATATAACGTATAACAATATGATGTATTACGATATAACGTATAACGTTATGTAGCATTACGTTATAACGGATAACGATATCTTGTATTATGACATAACGTATAACGTTATATGGTAATACGATATAACGTATAACAATATGTAGTATTACGTCATGACGTATAACGTTTTGGAGTCTCACGATATAACGTATAACGTTATGTAGCATTACGATGTAACGTACAACGTTATGTAGTAATACGTTACAACGTAGAACGTTGTATAGTATTACGATATAACGTATAACGATATGATGTATTACGATATAACGTATAACGTTATGTAGCATTACGTTATAACGTATAACGATATCTTGTATTATGACATAACGTATAACGTTATATGGTAATACGATATAACGTATAACAATATGTAGTATTACGTCATGACGTATAACGTTTTGCAGTCTCACGATATAACGTATAACGTTATGTAGCATTACGATGTAACGTACAACGTTATGTAGTAATACGTTACAACGTAGAACGTTGTATAGTATTACGATATAACGTATAACGTTATGTAGCATTACGTTATAACGTATAACGATACATGGTATTACGATATAACGTATAACGTTATGTAGCATTACGACATAACGTATAACGTTATGTAGCATTACGTTACAACGTATGACGCTATATAGTCTTACGATATAACGAATAACGTTATGTAGTATTACGATATAACGCATAGCGCTATATGGTACTACGATATAACGTACAACGTTATATGGAATTACGACATAACGTATAACGTTATGTAGCATTACGTTATAACGTATAACGATATATGGTATTTCGTTATAACGTATAATGATATATGGTATTACGATATAACGTATAACGTTATGTAGCATTACGTTATAGCGTATAACGTTATGTAGTAGTTCGATACAACGTGTAACGATATGTAGCGTTACGGTATAACGAATAACGTTATGTAGCATTACGATATAACGTATAGCGTTATGTAGCATTACGTTGTGACGTATAACGATATATGTTACTACGATATAACGTATAACGTTATATAGTATTACGACATAACGTATAACGTTATGTAGCATTACGATATAACGTATAGCGTTATTTAGCATTACGTTGTGACGTATAAAGATATATGGTATTACGATATAACGTATAACGTTATGTTGTATTACGATATAACGTATAACGATATGTAGCATTACGCTATAACGAATAACGTTATGTAGCATTACGATATAACGTATAGCGTTATGTAGCATTACGTTGTGACGTATAACGATATATGGTACTACGATATAACGTATAACGTTATATAGTATTACGATATAACGTATAACGTTATGTTGTATTACGATATAACGTATAACGGTATGTAGCATTACGTTATAACGTATAACGATATGTTGTATTACGATATAACGTATAACGTTATGTAGCATTACGTTATAACGTATAACGATATGTTGTATTACGATATAACGTATAACGTTATGTAGCAT
>NC_057779.1:17181214-17182304 GCF_014825855.1 Bombus pyrosoma
CACATACGCTGCCTAATAAAGGGCATGACATCCTGTTTGTCCATCCTGAACCTTCGGCGCTATCAAATCCAGCGTATTTGCAGCTTTGCATATTAGGGTCTCAATATTCAACTCAACGTATCTCCGTTGCTATAGTTGATATGTTGATAATTCGATGCGAGTTATCCCCCATCATGCTGCGAAATGCACGGAGCGAAATTCGAACTGCGCTACACCAACTCTGGGTATTGCCATATCCAGCTTGATTGCAATTTTGCATAAGCGCGCTTCAATGTTCAATTGAAAGTTTCTAATCTGCTATTGGTCATATGTCGGTATTTCGATGAGCGTTGTAGACCACATTTGCTGCCAAATATAGAGGACGACATCCGATTTGCGCTATGTCAACTCTGGTCTAGGTCAAGACCAGCGTATTTCCAGTTTTGCATATTCAAGCATGAATATTCATCTGAACATATCTCCGCTGATATCCGAGATATGGCTTAAACCCTATGCGCGTTATACTTCACATATGCTGCCAAATACGTGGTACGATATCCGGTTTGCGCTATGTCAACTCTGGTCTAGCTTCAGAGCAGTGTATTTCCAGTTTTGCATATTCAAGCTTGAATATTCATCTGAACGTATCCCCGCTGATATTGGTGATATGTCGATAATTCGATGCGCGCTATACACCTCATGTGCTGTCAATACAGATCACGATATCCGGTTTGCGCTAAGTCAAGCCTGGTTTACGCCAAATCGCGCGTATTTGTACTTTTGCATATTCAGACTTCAATATTCAAATGAATGTTCATCAGCAGCTATTGGTCATGTGTCGGCGTCAGAATGCGCGTTATGCTCCACATACGCTGTGAAATACGAGGAACGACATCCGGCTTCCGCTACGTCAACTCTGTCCTAGGTAAAGACTATCGTATTTCCAGTTTTGCATATTCAAGCTTGAATATTCATCTGAAAGTATCTCTGCTGCTATTGGTGATATGCAGATAATTCGATCCGCTTTACACTACTCATTTGCTGGCAAATACAGAGCACAACAATCGGTTTGCGCCTCGTCATATCTGGTCTAGATAAAGACCAGCGTAGT
>NC_057779.1:17182804-17184726 GCF_014825855.1 Bombus pyrosoma
ACCGAATAACGTGATGTAGTATTACATTATAACGTAAAACTTTATGTAGTATTACGTTATAACGTATAACGTTATGTAGCATTACGTTATAACGCCTAACGTTAAATGGAATTACGTTATAACGTATAACGTTATATAGTATTACGTTCTAATGTATAACGTTATGTAGCATTACGATATAACGTATAACGTTATGTAGCATTACGTTATAACGTATAACGTTATATACTGTTACGATATAACGTATAACGTTATATAGTACTACGTTATAACGTATAACGATATGTAGTATTACGATATAACATATAACGTTATGTAGCATTATGTTATAACGTATAACGTTATACAGTATTACGTTATAACGTATAACGTTATATACTATTACGTTATAACGTGTAATTCTATGTAGCATTACGTTATAACGTATAACGTTATATAGTGTTACGATATTACGTATAATGTGATGTAGTATTACGTTGTAACGTATAACGTTATGTAGCATTACGTTATAACGTATAACGTTATATTGTATTACGTTATAACGTATAACGATATCTAGTATTACGATATGACGTATAACGTTATGTAGTATTACGATAGAACATATAACGTTATGTAGCATTACGTTATTACGTATAACGTTATATACTATTACGTTATAACGTATAACGTTATATACTGTTGCGATATAACGTATAACGTTATATAGTACTACGTTCTAACGTATAACGATATCTAGTATTACGATATGACGTATAACGTTATGTAGTATTACGATAGAACATATAACGTAATGTAGCATTACGTTATAACGTATAACGTTATATACTATCACGTTATAACGTATAACGTTATATACTGTTACGATATAACGTATAACGTTATGTAGTATTACGATATAACATATAACGTTATCTAGCATTACGTTATAACGTATAACGTTATATAGTATTACGTTATAAGGTATAACGTTATGTAGCATTACGTTATTACGTATAACGTTATATACTATTACGTTATAACGTGTAAAGTTATATACTATTACGCTATAACGTATAACGTTATATAGCAATACGTTATAACGTATAACGTTATATAGTATTACATTATAACGTAAAACGTTATGAAGCATTACGTTATAACGTATAACGTTATATACTGTTACAATATAACGTATAACGTCATGTAGTATTACGTTGTAACGTATAACGTTATGTAGCATTACTTTATAACGTATAACGTTATGTAGCGTTACGTTATAACATATAACGTTATATGGTAATACGCTATAACGTATAACGTTATATAGTGTTACGTTAAAACGAATAACGTGATGTAGTATTACGTTGAAACGTATAACGTTATGTAGCATTACGTTATAACGTATAACGTTATATGCTGTTACGATATAACATATAACGTTATATGGTAATACGCTATAACGTATAACGTTATGTAGTATTACGATAAAACATATAGCGTAATGTAGCATTACGTTATAACGTATAACGTTATATAGTATTACGTTATAACGTATAACGTTATATAGTATTACGTTATAACGTATAACGTTATATACTATTACGTTCTAATGTATAACGTTATGTGGCATTACGATATAACGTATAACGTTATGTAGCATTACGTTATAACGTTTAACGTTATATGGAATTACGTTATAGCGTATAACGTTATATAGTGTTACGTTAAAACGAATAACGTGATGTAGTATTACGTTGAAACGTATAACGTTATGTAGCATTACGTTATAACGTATAACGTTATATACTGTTACGATATAACGTATAACGTTATATAGTACTACGTTATAACGTATAACGATATGTAGTATTACGATATAACATATAACGTTATGTAGCATTATGTTATAACGTATAACGTTATATAGTATTACGTTATAA
>NC_057779.1:17185226-17186585 GCF_014825855.1 Bombus pyrosoma
TAACAGCGGTAATACGTTCAATTAAATATTAAAGCTTGAATATGCTTAAATGTCATTATATTGGATTTGTCCAGGACCAGAGTTTTCACAGCGTAAGCAAGAGGATGTCCGCTGTACTTTGCAGCAAATGTGGAGTATAATGCGCATCGAATTATCGACATGTCACCAATAGGTGCTGAGATACCTTAAATTGATTATTCAAACTTGAATATGCAAAACTGCAAATACTCTGGATTTGGCCTAGACCAGAGTTGACATGGCGCATGCCGTATGTCGTGCTCTGTATGTGGCAGTAAAGGTGGACTATAATGCGTTCGGAATTATCGACACTTCTTGAATAGGAGCGGAGATACGTTGATTTGAATATTTAAGACAGAATGTGTAAGACTGTAACTACGGTGGTCTTGAGCTTGACCAGAGTTGACGTAGGGCAAGCAGGATGTCGTTCCACGTATTTCGCAGCATGTCGGGAGTGTAAATCGCGGCAAGTTATCAGCGTATCGCCAATAGCAGCCGAGATACTTTTAGATGAATATTGAAGCCCGAATGTGCAATACTGCAAATCCGCAGGATTTGGCAGTGGTCAGATTTGACGGAGTGCAAACGCGATGTCGCTCCACGTATTTCGCATCATATGGGCAGTGTAAAGGGCATCGAACAATCCGCATATCACCAATATCAGCGGGGATACGTTCAGATGAATATTCAAGCTTGAATATGCAAAACTGGAAATAAGCTGCTCTGAACCTAGACCAGAGTAGATGTAGCGCAAACCTTATGTCGTTCCACGTATTTCGAAGCATCTGTGGAGTATAACGCGCTCAGAATTTTAGACATATCTTGGATAGCAGCGGAGATACGTTCTATTGAATATTCAAGCCCGAATATAAAAAGCTGCAACTGCGATGGATTTCGCAGTGCCCAGATTTGACGTAGCGCATACCGAATGTAAGGCTGTGTATTTGGCAGCATATGCGGTGAATAACGCGCATCGAATTATCAACATATCACCAATAGCAGCGGAGAAACGTTCATATGAATATTGAAGCTCGAATGTGCAGTACTGGAAATACGCAGGATTTGGCATTGGTCAGATTTGACACAGTGCAAACCGGATGTCGCTCCACGTATTTCGCATCATATGGGGAGTATAAAGCGTTTCGAATTATCCGCATATCACCGATATCAGCGATGATACGTTCATATGAATATTCAAGCTTGAATATGCATAAGTGGAAATACGCTGGTCTTGACCAAGACCAGATTTGACATAGCGCAAACCGGATGTCGTATCACGTATTTGGCGGCATATGTGGGGTATAACACGCATCGAATTATCGACATATCACCAATAGCAGC
>NC_057779.1:17187085-17188845 GCF_014825855.1 Bombus pyrosoma
TAATGTATAACGTTATATACTATTACGTTATAACATATAACGTTATATACTGTTACGATATAACGTATAACCTTATGTAGTATTGCGATATAACGTATAACGTTATGTTGTATTACGATATAACATACAACGTTATATACTATTACGTTATAACGTATAACGTTATGTAGTATTATGATATAACGGTTAACGTTACATAGTATTACGTTAAAAGATATAACGATATGTAGCATTACGTCATAACGTATAACGTTATGTTGTTTTACGATATAACGTTTAACGTTACATAGTATTACGTTATAAGGTATAACGATATGTAGCATTACGATATAACGTATAACGCTATGTAGTTTTACGATAGAACATATAACGTAATGTAGCATTACGTTATAACGTATAACGTTATATACTATTATGTTATAACGTATAACGTTATATACTGTTACGATATAACGTATAACGTTATGTAGTATTACGATATAACATATAACGTTACGTAGCATTACGTTATAACGTATAACGTTATGTAGTATTACGATATAACGTTTAACGTTACATAGTATCACGTTATAACGTATAACGTTATGTAGTTTTACGATATAACAAATAACGTTATGTAGCGTTACGTTATAACGTATAACGTTATATGGTAATACTTTATAACGTATAACGTTATGTAGTATTACGATATAACGTTTAACGTTACATAGTATTACGTTATAAGGTATAACGATACGTAGCATTACGTTATAACGTATAACGTTATGTAGTTTTACGATATAACAAATAACGTTATGTAGTATTTCGTTATAACGTATAACGTTATGTAGCATTGCGTTATAAAGTATAACGTTAAATGCTGATGCGTTATAACGTATAACGTTATGTAGTAATACGATATAACGTATAACGTTATGTAGCATTACGTTATAATGGATAACGTTATATACTATTACGTTACAACGTATAGCGTTATATACTGTTACGATATAACGTATAACGTTATATACTGTTACGATATAACGTATAACGTTATATAGTAATACGTTATAACGTACAACGTTATGTAGTATTACGTTATAACGTTTAACGTTACATAGTATTGCGTTATAAGGTATAACGATATGTAGCATTACGTTATAACGTTTAACGCTATGTAGTTTTACGATAGAACATATAACGTAATGTAGCATTACCTTATAACGTATAACGTTATATTCTATTACGTTATAACGTACAACTTTATATACTGTTACGATATAACGTATAACGTTATGTAGTATTACGATATGACATATAACGTTATGTAGCATTACGTTATAATGTATAACGTTATGTAGTATTACGATATAACGTTTAACGTTACATAGTATTACGTTATAACGTATAACGTTATGTAGTATTACGATAGAACATATAACGTAATGTAGCATTACGTTATAACGAATAACGTTATATACTATTACGTTATAACGTATAACGTTATATACTGTTACGATATAACATATAACGTTATGTAGCATTACGGTATTACGTATAACGTTATATACTATTACGTTATAACGTATAAAGTTATATACTATTACGTTGTAACGTATAACGTTATGTAGCATTGCGTTATAACGTATAACGTTATGTAGTTTTCGATATAACATATAACGTTATGTAGCGTTACGTTATAACATATAACATTATATGGTAATACGTTATAACGTATAACATGATTTAGTATTACCTTGTAACGTATAACGTTATGTAGC
>NC_057779.1:17189345-17190459 GCF_014825855.1 Bombus pyrosoma
AACGTATAACGTTATATGAAATTACGTTATAACGTATAACGTTATGTAGTATTACGATATAACATACAATGTTATGCAGTATTACGTTATAACATATAACGTCAGATAGTATTACGTTTTAACGTATAACGTAATGTAGTATTACGATATAACGTATAACGTTATATAGTATTACGTCATAACGTATAACGTTATATGGGTATACGTTTTAACGTATAACGTAATGTAGTATTACGATATCACATGTAACGTTATATTGTATTACGTTATAACGTATAACGTTATATGGTTATACGTTATAACGTATAACGTTATATGAAATTACGTTATAACGTATAACGTTATGTAGTATTACGATATAACATACAAAGTTATGCAGTATTACGTTATAACATATAACGTCAGATAGTATTACGTTTTAACGTATAACGTAATGTAGTATTACGATATAACGTATAACGTTATATAGTATTACGTTATAACGTATAACGTTATATGGTTATACGTTTTAACGTATAACGTAATGTAGTATTACGATATCACATATAACGTTACATAGTATTACGTTATAACGTAAAACGTTACATGGTTATACCTTATAACGTATTACGTTATGTAGTATTAGGATAAAGCGTATAACGTTATGTAGCATTACGTTATAACGTATAACGTTATGTAGCATTACGTTATAAGGTATAACGTTATATGGTAATACGTTATAACGTATAACGTTCTGTGGTATTACGATATAGCGTATAACGTTATGTATTATTACTTTTTAACGTATATCGTTATGTGGTATTACGATATAGCGTATAACGTTATGTAGTATTACTTTTTAACGTATAACGTTATGTGGCATTACGATATAGCGTATAACGTTATGTTGTATTACGTTATAACGTATAACGTTATGTAGCATTATGTTAAAACGTATAACGTTATGTTGTATTACGTTATAACGTATAACGTTATATGAAATTACGTTATAACGTATAACGATATGTAGTATTACGATATAACATATAACGTTGTGTAGTATTACGTTATAACATATAACGTTAGATAGTATTACGTTTTAACGTATAACGTAATGTAGTATTACGATATAACG
>NC_057779.1:17190959-17192334 GCF_014825855.1 Bombus pyrosoma
TAACGTATAACGCTTTGTAGTATTACGTTATAACGTATAACGTCATGCAGTATAATGATATAACGTATATCGTTATGTAGTATTACGTTAAAACGTATAACGTTATGTAGTATAATGATATAACGTATAATGTTAGGTAGTATTACGTTCTAACGTATAAAGTTATGTAGTGTTATGTTACAACGTATGACGATATATAACATTACGGTATAACGTATAACGTTATGTAGTATATCGTTACAAGGTATAAAGTTATATAGTATTACGTTATAACGTATAACGTTTTGTAGTATAATGATATAACGTATAATGTTATGTAGTATTACGTTATAACGTGTAACGTTATATAGTATTACCTTATAACGTATAACGTTATGTAGTATTACGTTAAAACGTAAAACGTTATGTAGTATAATGATATAACGTATAATGTTAGGTAGTGTTGCGTTACAACGTATAACGATATATAGCATTACGGTATAACGTATAACGTTAGGTAGTATATCGTTACAACGTATAACGTTGTATAGTATTACGTTATAACGTGTAACGTTATGTAATATTACGTTATAACTGATAACGTTATGTATGATTACTTCATAACGTATAACGTTATATGGTGTTACGTTATAACGTATAACGTTATGTAGTATTACGTTATAACGTATAAGGTTATGTAGCATATCGTTATAAGGTATAAAGTTGTATAGTACTACGTTATAACGTATAACGATTTATAGTGATACGTCATAACGTATAACATTATGTAATATTACGTTAAAACTTATAACGTTATGTAGTGTTACGTTACAACGTATAACGATATATAGCCTTTACGTTATAACGTGTAACGTTATATAGTATTACGTTGTACCGCATAACGTTATATAGTATTACCTTATAACTTATAACGTTATATACCATTACGTTATAACGTGTAACGTTATGTAATATTACGTTATAACTTATAACGTAATGTAATATTACGTTATAACGTATAACGTAATGTATTGTTACGTTACAATGTATAACGTTCTGTAGTATTACGTTATAACATCTAACGTTATGTAATATTACGTTACAACGTATAACGTTATGTATAGTTACGTTAAGACGTATAACGTTATGTAGTATAATGATATAACGTATAATGTTAGGTAGTATTACGTTATAACGTATATCGTTATGTAGTATAATGATATAACGTATAATGTTAGGTAGTATTACGTTATAACGTATATCGTTATGTAGTATTACGTTAAAACGTATAACGTTATGTAGTATAATGATATAACGTATAATGTTAGGTGGTATTACGTTATAACGTATAACGTTATATAGTGTTACGTTACAACGTATATTGTTATGTAGTATA
>NC_057779.1:17192834-17194219 GCF_014825855.1 Bombus pyrosoma
TTACACTCCGGACTTGCTGCGAAATACGTGGAACGACATCCTGTTTGCCCTACGTCAACTCTGGTCTCGGTCAAGACCTGCGTAGTTACAGTTTTGCTTATTCAAACATGAATTTTGATAAGAACGTATCTCCGCTGCTATTCGAGATATGTTTAGGTCATCCGGTTTGCGCTATGTCGAGTCTGGTCATTGCATATTCAAGTCTGAATATTCATCTGAATGTATCTCCGCTGCTATTATTGTTATGTTGATAATTCGATGCGCTTTACACTACAAATTTGCTGCCACATACAGAGCACGACATACGGTTTGCGCTACGTCAACTCTGGTTTACTTCAAGACCAGCGTATTTCCAGCTTTGCATATTCAAACTTTAATATTCGTTTGAACGTATCTCCGCTCCATTTGGTGATACGTCGACAATTCGATGCCCTTTACACTACACATTTGCTGCCAAACACAGAGCACGACATACGGCCTGCGCCATGTCAACTCTGATCTAGATGAAACCCAGAGTATTTGCAGTTTTGCATATTCATGCTACAATGTACACTCGATAATGTATCCAGTGCTATTGGTGATACGTTGACATTTCGATGCGCGTGGTACTTCACAAATGCTGCCAATACAGAGCACGGTATCCTGTTTGCGCTATGTCAATTCTGGTCTAGGTCCAGACCAGCGTAGTTGCTGTTTTCATATGCATGCTTCAATATTCAGTTGAACGTATCTCCAATGCTATTTGAGATATGTCTACAATTGTGAGCGTGTTATATTCCATATAAGCTGCGAAATACGTGGAACGACATCCGGTTTGCGCTATCTCAACTCTGGTTTAGGTCAAGACCAGCGTAGTTTTAGTTTTGCATATTCAAGCCTGAATATTCATTTAACATATCTACGCTGCTATTGGTGATATGCGGATAACTCGATGAGCTTTATACTCCCCATATGATACGAAATACGTGGAGCAACATCCGGGTCGCACGCTGTCAAATCTGAGCACTGCGAAATTCTGCGTATTTGCAGTATTGTACATTCGGGTTTCAATATTCATCTGAAAGAATCTCCGCTGCTATTGGCGATATGTTGATAATTTGCCGCGATTTACACCCCCTACTTGCTGCCAAATACGTGGGACGGCATCCTGTTTTAGCTACGTCAACTGTGGTCTAGGTCAATATGGCATATTCAAGCCTGAATATTCATCTGGACATACCTTCGCTGCTATTGGTGATATGTCGATAATTCGGTGCGCGTTACACTCCACATATGTTGCCAAATAGAGAGCACGACATTCGGATTTCGCTACGTCAAGTCTGGTATAGGTCAAGACCAGCGAATTTCCAGTTTTGCATATTAAAGCTCGAATATTAAATTAGAAG
>NC_057779.1:17194719-17196469 GCF_014825855.1 Bombus pyrosoma
TTATATACTATTACGTTATAACGTATAACGTTATAAACTGTTACGATATAACGTATAACGTTATGTAGTATTACGTTAAAACGTATAACGTTATGTAGTTTTACGATATAACGTATAACGTTATGTAGCATTACGTTATAACGTGTAACGTTATGTAGTATTACGTTTTAACGTATAACGTTATGTAGCATTACGATATAGCGTATAACGTTATGTAGTATTACGGTAAAACATATAACATTATGTAGCGTTATGTTACAACGTATAACGTTATATGGTATTACGATATAACGTACATCGTTATATAGAATTACGTTATAACGTATGACGTTATGTAGTATTACGTTATAACGTATAACGCTATTTAGTATTACGATATAACGTATAACGTTATGTAGTATTACGTTAAAACGTATAGCGTTATGTAGTTTTACGATATAACGTATAACGTTATGTAGCATTACGTTATAACGTATAACGTTATGTAGTATTACGTTTTAACGAATAACGTTTTTGTAGCATTACGTTATAACGTATAACGTTATATGGAATGACGTTATATTGTGTAACGTTATATAGTATTACGTTATAACGTATGTCGTTATGTAGTATTACGTTATAACGTATAACGCTATGTAGTATTACGATATAACGTATAACGTTATGTAGTATTACGATATAACATATAACGTTATGTAGCGTTACGTTATAACGTATAACGTTATATGGAATTACGATATAACGTACAACGTTTTATAGTATTACGTTATAACGTATAACGTTATATACTATTACGTTATAAAGTATAACGTTATATACTGTTACGATATAACGTATAACGTTATGTAGTATTACGTTATAACGTATAACGTTATATGGAATGACGTTATAACGTATAACATTATAGTATTACGATATAACGTATAACGTTATGTAGCATTACGTTATAACGTATAACATTATGTAGTATTACGATATAACATATAACGTTATGTAGTATTACGTTGTAACGTGTAACGTTATATAGTATTACGTTATAAGGTATAACGTTATGTAGCACTACGTTATAACGTATAACGTTATATGGAATGACGTTATAACGTATAACGTTATATGGAATTACGTTATAACGTATAGCGGTATATAGAATTACGTTATAACGCATAACGTTATATAGTATTACGTTATAACGTATAACGTTATATAATAATACGTTATAACGTATAACGTTATATACTGTTACGATATAACATATAACGTTATGTAGCACTACGTTATAACGTATAACGTTATATAGTATTATGTTATAAGGTGCAACGTTACGTAGTCTTACGATATAACGTATAACGTTATGTAGCACTACGTTATAACGTATAACGTTATATACTATTACGTTATAACGTATAACGTTATGTAGCATTACGTTACAACGTATAACATTATATACTATTACGTTATAACGTATAACGTTATAAACTGTTACGATATAACGTATAACCTTATGTAGTATTACGTTATAACGTATAACGTTATATGGAATGACGTTATAAAGTATAACATTATAGTATTACGATATAACGTATAACGTTATGTAGCATTACGTTATAACGTATAACGTTATGTAGTATTACGATATAACATATAACCTAATGTAGCATTACGTTATAACGTATAACGTTATATACTATTACGTTATAACGTATAACGTTATATACTGTTACGATATAACGTATAACGTTATATACTGTTA
>NC_057779.1:17196969-17198193 GCF_014825855.1 Bombus pyrosoma
ATACTGTTACGATATAACGCATAACGTTATATAGTAATATGTTATAACGTATAACGTTATGTAGTATTACGTTATTACGTATAACGTTATATACTGTTACGTTATAACGTATAACGTTATATACTATTACGTTATAACGTATAACGTTATATACTGTTACGATATAACGTATAACGTTATGTAGTATTACGATATAACCCTTAACGTTTTGTAGCATTACGTTATAACGTATAACGTTATATACTATTACGTTATAACGTATAACGTTATGTAGTATTACGATATAACGTATAACGTAATGTAGCATTACGTTATAACGTATAACGTTATATAACATTACGTTATTACGTATAACATTATGTACTGTTACGATATAACGTATAACGTTATGTAGCACTACATTATAACGTATAACGTTATATAGTATTACGTTATAACTTATAACGTTATGTAGTTTTACGATATAACGTATAACGTTAAGTAGCATTACGTTATAACGTATAACGTTATGTAGTATTACGTTTAAACATATAACGTTATGTAGCATTACGTTATAACGTATAACGATATATGGTAATACGTTATAACGTATGACGTTATGTAGTACTACGATATAACGTATAACGTTATGTAGTATTACGATACAACATATAACGTTATGTTTCATTACGTTAAAACGTTTAACGTTATATGGAATTACGTTATAACGTATAACGTTATATAGTATTACGTTATAACGTACAACGTTATGTAGCATTACGTTATAACGTACAACGATATGTAGTATTACGATACAACGTTTAACGTTATATAGTATTACGTTATAAGGTATAACGTTATGTAGCATTACGTTATAACGCATAACGTTCTGTCGTATTACGATATAACGTATAACGTTATGTAGCAGTACGTTATTAGGTATAACGTTATATTCTATTACGTCATAACGTATAACGTTACGTGCTATTACGTTCTAACGTATAACGTCATGTAGTATTACGATATAACGTATAACGTTTCATTCTATTACGTTATAACGTATAACGTTATATACTATTACGTTCTAATGTATATCGTTATGTAGCATTACGTTATAACGTATAACGTTATATGCTATTACGTTATAACGTATAACGTTCTGTCGTATTACGATATAACGTATAACGTTATGTAGCATTACGTTATAACGTTTAACGTTATATGGAATTACGTTATAACGTATTA
>NC_057779.1:17198693-17199731 GCF_014825855.1 Bombus pyrosoma
TACATGAAGTTATACGTTATAACGTAATACTACATGATGTTATACCTTATAACGTAATACTACATGGCGTTATACGTTATATCGTAATACTACATAACGTTATACGTTGTAACGTAATACTACATGACGTTATACGTTATATCGTAATAATACATAACGTTATACGTTATAAAGTAATACTACATGAAGTTATACGTTATAACGTAATACCATATAACGTTATACGTTATATCGTAATAGTATATAACGTTATAAGTTATAACGCAATACTACATAACGCTATACGCTATAACGTAATACTACATGATGTTATACCTTATAACGTAATACTACATGGCGTTATACGTTATAACGTAATACTACTTAACGTTATACCTTACAACATAATACTACATGACGTTATAAGTTAGAACGTAATACTACATAACGTTATAAGTTAAAACGTAATACTACATAACGTTATACGTTAAGACGTAATACTACTTGACGTTATAATTTATAACGTATTACCATATAACATTATACGTTATGACGCAATACTACATAACGTTATACGTTATAACATAATACTACATGAAGTTATACGTCATAACGTAATACTACATGATGTTATACCTTATAACGTAATACTACATGGCGTTATACGTTATATCGTAATACTACATAACGTTATACCTTACAACGTAGTACTACATAACGTTGTACCTTATAACGTAATACTACTTAACGTTATAATTTATAACGTATTATCATATAACGTTATACGTTGTAACGTAATACTACATAAAATTATACCTTATAACGTAATACTACATGGCGTTATACGTTATAACGTAATACTACATGATGTTATACCTTATAACGTAATACTACATGGCATTATACGTTATATCGTAATACCATATAACGTTATACGTTATATCGTAATAGTATATAACGATATAAGTTATAACGCAATACTACATAACGCTATACGCTATAACGTAATACTACATGATGTAATACCTTATAACGTAATACTACATGCCGTTATACGTT
>NC_057779.1:17200231-17201936 GCF_014825855.1 Bombus pyrosoma
ATTACGCTATAACGTATAACGCTATGTAGTATTTCCTTATAACGTATAATGTTATATAGTATTACGATATAACGTATTTCGTTATGTAGCATTATGATATAAAGTATAACGACATATAGTATTACGATATTACGTATAACGTTATATGGTAGTACGAAATAACGTATAACGTTAAGTAGCATTACGATATAACGTATAACGTTATATAGTATTACGATATAACGTATAACGTTATGTAGTATTACGTTATATCGTGTAACGTTATGAGGTATTACGATATAACGTAAAACGATATGTAGTATTACGCTATATCGTATAACGCTATGTAGTATTACCTTATAACGTATAACGTTATATAGCATTACGATATAACGTATATCGTTATCTAGCATTAAGATATAAAGTATAACGATATATAGTATTACGATATGACGTATAACGTTATATGGTAGGACGAAATAACGTATAACGTTATGTAGCACTGCGATACAACGTATAACGATATGTAGTGTTACGATGTAACATATAACGTTACGTAATATTACGTTATAGCGTATGACGTTGTGCAGTATTACGTTATAACGCATAACGATATGTAGTAGTACGTTATAACGTATAACGTTATGTAGTCTTACGTTACAAAGCATAACGTTATACGGTAATATGATATAACGTATATCGTTATGTAGCATTACGATATAACGTATAACGTTATGTACTATTACGATATAACGTATTAGGTTACGTAGTATTACGATATAACGTATAACGTTATGTACCATTACGTTATATCGTATAACGTTATATAGTATTACCATATAACGTATAACGTTATGTAGTATTACGATATAACGTATAAGGACATGTATTATTACGATATAACGTATAACATTATGTACCATTACGTTATACCGTATAACGTTATGGTGTATTACGATATAACGTATAACGATATGTAGTATTACGTTATAACGTATAACATTATGTAGTATTACGATATAACGTAGAACGTTATGTAGCATTACGACATAACGTATAACGTTATGTAGCATTTCGATATAATGTATAACTCTATATGGCATTACGTTATAGCGCATAACGTTATGTAGTCTTACGTTACAAAGCATAACGTTATACGGTAATATGATATAACGTATATCGTTATGTAGCATTACGATATAACGTATAACGTTATGTACTATTACGATATAACGTATTAGGTTACGTAGTATTACGACATAACGTATAACGTTATGTAGTATTACGCTATAACATATAACGCTATGTAGTACTACCTTATAACGCATAATGTTATATAGTATTAGGATATAATGTATAAGGAAATGCACTATTACGATATATCGTATAACATTATGTACTATTACGTTATAACATATATCGTTATGTAGTATTACGTTATAGCGTATAACGTTATGTAGCATTATGATATAAAGTATAACGACATATAGTAATACGATATTACGTATAACGTTATGTTGTATTACGATATAACGTGTAACGTAATGTAGTACTGCAATATAACGTATAACGTTATATGGTCATATGATATACCGTATAACGATATGTAGTATTACGTTATAACGTTTAACGTTATATAGTATTACATCACAACGTATAGCTTTATATAGTATTACAATATAACGTAGAACGTCATGTAGTATTACGATATAACGTATAACGCTAT
>NC_057779.1:17202436-17203528 GCF_014825855.1 Bombus pyrosoma
TATATCGTAATACTACATAACGTTATACGTTATAACGTAATGCTACATTACGTTATATGTTATAACGTAATACTACATAACGTTATACGTTTTAACGTAATGCTACATAATGTTATATGTTATATCGTAATACTACATAAAGTTATATGTTATATCGTAATACTACATAACGGTATACGTTATAACGTAATTTCATATAACGTTATACGTTATAACGTAATACTATATAACGTTAAACGTTATAACGTAATAGTATATAACGTTATATGTTATAACGTAATAGCATGTAACGTTATACGTTATAAGGTAATAGCATGTAACGTTATACGTTACAAGGTAATAGTATATAACGTTGTACGTTACATAGTAATGCTACATAACGTTATACGTTAAAACGAATTACCATATGACGTTATACGTTATAACGTAATGCTACATAACGTTATACGTTATATCGTAATACTACATAACGTTATACGGTTAACGTTGTATGGTTATACGTTATAACGTAACAGTATATAACGTTATACGTTATAACGTAATACCATGTAACGTTATACGTTATAATGTAATACAATATAACGTTAAACGTTATATCGTAATACTACATAACGTTATACGTTATAACGTAATGCTACATTACGTTACATGTTATATTGTAATACTACATAACGCTATACGTCATATCGTAAAACTACATAATGTTATACGTTATATCGTAATACCACATAACGTTATACGTCATAACGCAATACTACGTAACGTTATACGTTTTAGCGTAATGCTACATAAAGTTATATGTTATATCGTAATACTACATAACGTTATACGTTAAAACGTATCACCATATAACGTTATACGTTATAACGTAATACTACATAACGTTATACGCCATATCGTAATACCACTTAACGTTATACGTTAAAAAGTAATACTACATAACGTTATACGTTATAACGTAATGCTACATAACGTTATACGTTTTATCGTAATGCTACATAACGTTATACGTTATAACGTATAATCATATAACGTTATACGTTATAACGTAATACTACATAATGTTATATGCTATATCGTAATACCACATAA
>NC_057779.1:17204028-17205229 GCF_014825855.1 Bombus pyrosoma
GTTATATGGTAATACGTTTTAACGTATAACGTAATGTAGTATTACGATATCACATATAACGTTATATAGTATTACGTTATAACGTATAACCATATAACGTTATACGTTATAACGTATAACGTTATGTAGCATTACGATAAAACGTATAACGTTATGTAGCATTACGTTGTAACGTATAACGTTATGTAGTATTACTTTTTAACGTATATCGTTATGTGGTATTACGATATAGCGTATAACGTTATGTAGTATTACTTTTTAACGTATAACGTTATGTTGTATTACGATATAGCGTATAACGTTATGTAGTATTACGTTATAACATATAACGTTAGATAGTATTACGTTTTAACGTATAACGTAATGTAGTATTACGATATAACGTATAACGTTATATAGTATTATGTTATAACGTATAACGTTATATAGTATTACGTTATAACGTATAACGTTATGTAGCATTATGTTAAAACGTATAACATTATGTAGTTTTACTATATGACGTATAGCGTTATGTAGTATTACGATATAACATATAACGTAATGTAGCATTGCGTTATAACGTATCACGTTATGTAGTATTACGATATAACGTTTAACGTTATATAGTATTACGTTATAACGTATAACGTTACATGGTAATACGTTTTAACGTATATCATTATGTGGTATTACGATATAACGTATAACGTTATGTAGTATTTCTTTTTAACGTATAACGTTATGTGGTATTACGATAAAGCGTATAACGTTATGTAGTATTACGTTATAACGTATAACGTTATGTAGTATTACGTTATAACGTATAACGTTATATACTATTACGTTATAACGTTTAACGTTATATAGTATTACGTTATAACGTATAACGTTATATGAAATTACGTTATAACGTATAACGATATGTAGTATTACGATATAACATATAACGTTATGTAGCATTACGTTATAACATATAACGGTAGATAGTATTACGTTTTAACGAATAACGTAATGTAGTAATACGATATAACGTATAACGTTATATAGTATTATGTTATAACGTATAACGTTATATGGTTATACGTTTTAACGTATAACGTAATGTAGTATTACGATATCACATATAACGTTATATTGTATTACGTTATAACGTATAACGTTATATGGTTATACGTTATAACGTATAACGTTATGTAGTATTACGATATAACATATAACT
>NC_057779.1:17205729-17206759 GCF_014825855.1 Bombus pyrosoma
CGTATATCGTTATATGGTAGTACGTTATAACGTATAACGTTCAATAGTACTACGTTATAACGAATAATGTTATGTAGTATTACGTTATAATGTATGACGTTATATCGTAATACGTTATAACGTAAAACATTATTTATTATTCCGTTATAATGTATAACGTTATATGGTAATACGTTAAAACGTATGTCGTTATATGGTAGTACGTTATAACATTTATCGTCATATGGTAGTACGTTATAACATATATCGTTCAGTAGTAGTTCGTTACAACGTACATCGTTATATAGTAGTACGTTATGATGTATAACGTTTAGTAGTATTTCGTTATAACCTATAACATTATGTATTATTCCGTTATAATGTATATCGTTATAGGGTGGTACGTTAAAACGTATGTCATTATATGGTAATACGTTATAACGTTTACCGTTATTTGGTAGTACGTTATAACATATAACGTTCAGTAGTAGTTCGTTACAACGTATATCGTTATATAGTAGTACGTCATGATGTATTACGTTCAGTTGTATTTCGTTATAACGTATAACATTTTGTATTATTACGTTATAACGTATATCGTTTTATGGTAATACGTTATAACGTATAACATTATGAAATACTACGTCATAATGTATATCGTTATATGGTAATAGGATATAAGGTATATCGTTATATGGTAGTACGTTATAACGTATAACGTTCAGTAGTACTACGTTATAACGAATTATGTTATGTAGTATTACGTCATAATGTATGACGTTATATCGTAATACGTTTTAACATAAAACATTATGTATTATTCCGTTATAATGTGTATCGTTATATAGTTATACGTTATAACGTATATCGTTATATGGTAGTACGTTATAACGTATAACGTTCAGTAGTACTACGTTATAACGAATAATGTTATGTAGTATTACGTTATAATGTATGACGTTATATCGTAATACGTTTTAACGTAAAACATTATGTATTACTCTGTTATAATGTGTATCGTTATATGGTTATACGTTATAACGTATATCGT
>NC_057779.1:17207259-17209185 GCF_014825855.1 Bombus pyrosoma
TTATACGTTATAACTTAATACCATGTAACGTTATACGTTATAAGGAAATAGTATATAACGTTGTACGTTATATAATAATGCTACATTACGTTATACGTTAAAACGTAATACTATCTAACGTTATATGTTATAACGTAATACTACATAACGGTATATGTTATATCGTAATACTATATATCGTTATACGTTATAACGTCATATCATATAACGTTATACGTTATAACGTAATGCTATATAACGTTAAACGTAATAACGTAATAGTATATAACGTAATACGGTATAACGTAATACCATGTAACGTTATACGTTATAAGGTAATAGTATATAACGTTGTACGTTATATAGTAATGCTACATAACCTTATACGTTATAACGTATAACCATATAACGTTATACGTTATAACGTAATAGTATATAACTTTATACGTTATAACGTAATACCATGTAACGTTATACGTTATAATGTAATACTATATAGCG
Organism: Bombus pyrosoma; assembly: GCF_014825855.1. NCBI lineage: Eukaryota > Metazoa > Arthropoda > Insecta > Hymenoptera > Apidae > Bombus > Bombus pyrosoma. Next base: position 17,207,740 of record NC_057779.1, read on the forward strand.
TTAAACGTTATGTTGTAATACTACATAACGTTATACGTTATAACGTAATGCTACATTACGTTATATGTTATATTGTAATACTACATAACGCTATACGTCATATCGTAAAACTACATAACGTTATACGTTATAACGTAATGCTACATAAACTTATACGTTGTAACGTAATACTACATAACGTTATACGTTTTAACGTAATGCTACATAAAGTTATATGTTATATCGTAATAGTACATAACGTTATACGCTATATCGTAATACCACAGAACTTTATACGTTATAACGTATTACCATATAACGTTATACCTTATAACGTAATACTACATAACGTTATACGTTAAAACGTAATACTATATAACGTTAAACGTTATAACGTAATACTACATAACGTTATACGCTATATCGTAATACCACATAACGTTATACGTTAAAAAGTAATACTACATAACGTTATACGCCATATCGTAGTACCACATAACGATATACGTTAAATAGTAATACTACATAACGTTATACGTTACAACGTAATGCTACATAACGTTATACGTTTTATCGTAATGCTACATAACGTTATACGATATAACGTATAACCATATAACGTTATACGTTATAACGTAATACTATATAACGTTATATGTGATACCGTAATACTACATTACGTTATACGTTAAAACGTATTACCATATAACGTTATACGTTATAACCTAATGCTTCATAACGTTATACGTTATATCGTAATACAATATAACGTTATATGTGATATCGTAATACTACATAACGTTATACGTTATAACGTATAACCATATAACGTTATACGTTATAACGTAATACAATATAACGTTATATGTGGTATCGTAATACTACATTACGTTATACGTTAAAACGTATAACCATATAACGTCATACGTTATAACATAATACTATATAACGTTATACGTTAAAACGTAATACTATCTAACGTTATATGTTATAACGTAATGCTACATAACGTTATATGTTATATCGTAATACTACATATCGTTATACGTTATAACGTAATTTCATATAACGTTAAACGTTATAACGTAATAGTATATAACGTTATACGTTATAACGTAATACTACATAATGTTATACGTTTTAACGTAATGCTACATAAAGTTATATGTTATATCGTAATACTGCATAACGTTATACGCTATATCGTAATTCCACAGAACTTTATACGTTATAACGTATTACCATATAACGTTATACCTTATAACGTGATACTACATAACGTTATACGTTAAAACGTAATACTATATAACGTTAAACGTTATAACGTAATAGTATATAACGTTATACGTTATATCGTAATACCACATAACGTTATACGTTAAAACGTATTACCATATAACGTTATACGTTATAACGTAATACAATATAACGTTATACGTTTTAACATAATGCTACATAACGTTATAC
>NC_057779.1:17209685-17211222 GCF_014825855.1 Bombus pyrosoma
GTTACACGTTATAATGTGATACTACATAACGTTATACGTTATAACGGAATACTATATATCGTTATATGTTATATCTTAATACTACATATCGTAATACGTTATACCGTAGTACTACATATCGTTATACGTTATATCGTAATACTACATGACGTTATACGTTATATCGTAATGCTACATAACGTTATACGTTTTATCGTATCACCATGTGACGTTATACGTTATAAGTTAATACTACATAGCGCTACTCGTTATAACGTAATACTACATAACGTTATATGTTATATCTTAATACTACATATCGTTATACGTTATATCGTAACACTACATATCGTTATACGATATATCGTAGTGCTACATAGCGTTATACGTTATATCGTATTACCATATAACGTTATACGTTACATCGTAGTACTACATAACGTTACACGTTATAATGTAATTCTACAGAACGTATACGTTATATCGTAGTAGCGTATATCGTTGTACGTTATATCGTAATACTACATAACGTTATACGTTATAACGTAATACTACATATCGTTATACGCTATATCGTAATACTACATAACGTTATAAGTTATATCGTAGTGCTACATAACGTTATACGTTATATCGTATTACCATATAACGTTATACGTTATGTCTTAATACTACATATCGTTATACGTTATATTGTAATGCTACATATCGCTATACGTTATATCGTAGTAGCGTATATCGTTGTACGTTATCTCGTAATAATACATAACGTTATACGTTATATCGTAATAGTACATAGCGTTATACGTTTTATCGTAATAATACATATCGTCATACGTATTATCGTAATACTACATATCGTTATACGTTGTATCGTAATACCATATAACGTTATACATTATAACGTAATACTACATAACGTTATACGTTATAACGTAACAGCACATAACGTTATACGTTATATCGTAATGCTACATAACGTTATACGCTATAACGTGATACTAAGTAACGTTATACGTTATATCGTATTGCTACATAACGTTATACGTTATATGGTAATACTACATATAGTTATAAGTTATATCGTTATACCATATAACGTTATACGTTATACCGTAATACTATATATCGTTATATGTTATATCGTAATGCTACATAAAGTTATACGTTACATCGTAATACTATATAAAGTTGTACGTTATAAGGTAATACTACATAGCGTTATACGTTATAATGTAATACTATATACTGTTATACCTTATATCGTAGTACTAAATAACGTTACACGTTATAATGTGATACTACATAACGTTACACGTTATAATGTGATACTACATAACGTTACACGTTATAATGTGATACTACATATCGTTATACGTTATATCGTATTACCATATAACGTTATACGTTATATAGTCGTACTACATAACATTACACGTTATTAGGTAATACTACACAGCGATATGCGTTATAACGTTATACTACATAACGTTATACGTTATAACGTAATAGTACATAACGTTATACGTTATATCATAATACTACATATCGTTATACA
>NC_057779.1:17211722-17212761 GCF_014825855.1 Bombus pyrosoma
CAACTGAACGTTGTTCGTTATAACGTACTACTATACAACGATATACGTTATAAAGTAATACTACATAACGTTGTACGTTATAACGTAATACTACATAACGTTATACGATGTAACGTAATACTACATAACGTTATTCGTTATAACGCATTACTATATAACGATATACGTTATAACGTAATAATACATAATGTTATACGTTGTAACGTAATACTACATAACATTTCACGTTATAACGTATCTTTCATATAACGATATACGTTATAACGTATTACCATATAACGATGTACGTTATAACGTAATAATACATAACGTTATACGTTATAACGAAATGCTACTGAACGTTATACATCATAACGTACTACTATATAACGATATACGTTGTAACGATCTACTACTGAAAGTTATACGTTATAACGTACTACCATATTACGATATACGTTATAACGTTATATTACATAAGGATATACGTTATAACGTATTACCATAAAACGATATACGTTATAACGTAATAATACATAATGTTATACGTTATAACGAAATACTACTGAACGTCGTACATCACAACGTACTACTGTATAACGATATTCGTTATAACGTAATACTATATAACGATATACGTTGTAACGTATTACCATAAAACGATATACGTTATAACGTAATATTAAATAATGATATACGTTATAACGAAATACTACTGAACGTTATACATCATAACGTACTACTATATAACGATATTCGTTATAACGTAATAATACATAATGTTATACATTTTAATGAAATACTACATAACGTTATACGATGTAACGTAATACTACATAACGTTGTTCGTTATAACGTATCACTATATAACGATATAAGTTATAACGTAATGCTATATAACGTTATACGTTGTAACGTATTACTATAAAACGATATACGTTATAACGTAATACTATATAACGTTATGGGTTGTAACGTATTACTATATAACGACATACGTTATAACGTAATAATACATAATGTTATACGTTATAACGTAATTCTACATAACGTTATTCGT
>NC_057779.1:17213261-17216176 GCF_014825855.1 Bombus pyrosoma
GACGTATAACGATATGTAGCATTACGATATCACGTATAACGTTATGTATCATTAAGATATAACGTATAACGTTATGTAGTATTACGATATAACATATAACGTTATATAGCACTACCATATAACGAATAACGTTATGTAGTATTACGATATAACGTATACCGTTATGTAGTAATACGTTAGGACGTATAACGCTATGTAGCATTACGATATCACGTATAACGTTATGTATCATTAAGATATAACGTATAACGTTATGTAGTATTACGATATAGCATATAACGTTATATAGCACTAACATATAACGAATAACGTTATGTAGTATTACGATATAACGTATACCGTTATGTAGTAATACGATATAACGTATAACGTTATGTAGCATTATGATATAACGTATAACGTTATGTAATATTACGTCATAACGTATAACCTTATGTAGCATTACGATATAACGTATAACGTTATGTAGCATTATGATATAACGTATAACGTTATGTATCATTACGGTATAAAATATAACGTTATGTAGCATTACGATATAACGTATAACGTTATGTAGTATTACGATATAACGTATAACGTTATGTAGCATTATGATATAACGTATAACGTTATGTAATATTACGTTATAACGTATTACGTTATGTAGTATTACGATATAACGTATAACGTTATGTAATATTACGTTATAACATATAACGTTATGTAGTAGTACGTTATGACGTATAACGCTACGCAACACTACGATATAACGAATAACGTTATGTAGTATTACGATATAACGTATACCGTTATGTAATATTACGTTATAACGCATAACATTATGTTGTATTACGATATAACGTATAACGTCATGTAATATTACGTTATAACGTATAACGATATGTAGTATTACGATATAACGAATAACGTTATGTAGCATTATGATATAACGTATAACGTTATGTATCATTACGATATAACGTACAACGTTATGTAGCATTACGATATAACGTATAACGTTATGTATCATTACGATATAACGTATAACGTTATGTAGCATTAAGATATACCGTATAACGGTATGTAGCATTACGATATAACGTATAACGTTATGTAGTGTTACGATATAACATATAACGTTATATAGCACTACGTTATAGCGTATATCGTTAAGTAGTAATACGTCGTGACGTATAACATTATATAGTACTACGATATAACGTATACCGTTATGTAATATTACGTTATAACGTATAACCTTATGTATCACTACGATATAACGTATAACGTTGTGTAGCATTATGATGTAACGTATAACGTTATGTATCATTACGATATAACGTATAACGTTATGTACCATTACGATATAACGTATAACGTTATGTATCATTACGATATAACGTATAACGTTATGTAGTAATACGTTATGACGTATAACATTATATAGTACTACGATATAACGTATACCGTTATGTAATATTACGTTATAACGTATAACCTTATGTACCCTTACGATATAACGTATAACATTGTGTAGCATTATGATATAACGTATAACGTTATGTAGTAATGCGTTATGACGTATAACATTATATAGTATTACGATATAACGTATAACGATATGTAGCATTACGATATAACGTTTAACGTTATGTATCATTACGTTATAACGAATAACATTATGTAGTATTACGATATATTGTATAACGTTCTGTATCATTACGATATAACGTATAACGATATGTAGTAATACGTTATGACGTATAACCTAATGTAGCATTACGTTAGAACGTATAATCTTATGTAGCAGTACGATATAACGTATAACGTTATGTAGCATTATGATATAACGTATAACGTTATGTATCAATACGATATAACGTATAACGTTATGTAGCATTACGATATAACGTATAACGTAATGCAGTATTACGATATAACGAATAACGTTATGTATCATTACGATATAACGTATAACGTTATGTAGTAATACGTTATGACGTATAACGCTATGTAGTATTACGATATAACGTATGACGTTATGTAATATTACGTCATATCGTATTACCTTATGTAGCATTACGATATAACGTATAGCGTTATGTAGTAATACGTTATGACTTATAACGCTATGTATCATTACGATATAACGTATAACGTTATGTAGCATTACGATATAACGTATAACGATATGTAGCATTACGATATAACGTATAACGTTTTGTAGCATTACGATATAACGAATAACGTTATGTATCATTACGATATAACATATGACGTTTTGTAGCATTACGATATAACGAATAACGTTATGTATCATTACGATATAACGTATGACGTTATGTAGTAATACGTTATGACGTATAACGCTATGTAGTATTACGATATAACGTATAACGATATGTAGCATTACGATATAACGTATAACGTTATGTAATATTACGTTATAACGTATAACGTTATGTAGTATTACGATATAACGTATAACGTTATGTAGCATTACGATATAACGTATAACTTTATGTAATATTACGTTATAACATATAACGTTATGTAGTATTACGTTATGACGTATATCGTTATGTAGTAATACGTTATGACTTATAACGCTATGTATCATTACGATATAACGTATAACGTTATGTAGCATTACGATATAACGTATAACGATATGTAGCATTACGATATAACGTATAACGTTATGTATCAATATAATATAACGTATAACGTTATTTAGCATTACGTTATAACGTATAACGTTATGTAGTAATACGTTGTGACGTATAACATTATATAGTATTACGATAAAACATATACCGTTATGTGATATTACGTTATAACGTACAACATTATATAGTATTACGATATAACGTATAACCTAATGTGATATTACGTTATAACGTATAACGTTATGTAGTATTACGATATAACGT
>NC_057779.1:17216676-17217761 GCF_014825855.1 Bombus pyrosoma
CATTATACGTTATATCGTAATACTACATAACGTTATACGGTATATCGTAATGCTACATATCGTTATACGTTATATCGTAATGCTACATAGCGTTATACGTCATAACGTATTACTACATAACGTTATACGTTATATCGTAATGATACATAACGTTATACGTTATATCATAATGCTACATAACGTTATACGTTATATCGTACTGATACATAACGTTATACGTTATATCGTAATGATACATAACGCTATACGTTATATCGTAATGATACATAACGTTATACGTTATATCGTAATGACACATAACGTTATACGTTATATCATAATGCTACATAACGTTATACGTTGTATCGTAATGCTACATTAGGTTATACGCCTTAACGTATTACTACATTTCGTTATACGTTATATCGTAATGATACATAACGTTATACGTCATTGCGTATTACTACATAACGTTATACGTTATATCGTAATGATACATAACGTTATACGTTATATCGTAGTGATACATAACGTTATATGTTATATCGTAATGATACATAACGTTATACGTTACATCGTAATGATACATAACGTTATACGTCATATCGTAATGACACATAACGTTATACGTCATATCATAGTGCTACATAACGTTATACGTTGTATCGTAATGCTACATAACGTTATACGTTACATCGTAATGATACATAACGTTATACGTCATATCGTAATGACACATAACGTTATACGTCATATCATAGTGCTACATAACGTTATACGTTGTATCGTAATGCTACATTAGGTTATACGTCATAACGTATTACTACATATCGTTATACGTTATATCGTAATGATACATAACGTTATACGTTATATCGTAATGCTACATAACGTTATACGTTATATTGTAATGATACATAACGTTATACGTTATATCGTAATACTACATAACGTTATACGTTATATCGTAATGATACATAACGTTTTACGTTATATCATAATGCTACATAACTTTATACGTTATATCGTAATGCTACATAAGGTTATACGTTATATCGTAATGATACATAACGTTATACGTTATATCGTAATGCTACATAACGTTA
>NC_057779.1:17218261-17219963 GCF_014825855.1 Bombus pyrosoma
GTTATAAGGCACTACGCTATAACGCATAACGTTATGTAGAAATACGTTATAACGTATAACGTTATATAGTAATACGATATAACGTATAACGTTATATAGTAATACGATATAACGTATAACGTTTTGTAGTATTACGATATAACGTATAACGATAAGTTGTATTACGATACAACGTATAACGTTATGTAGCATTATGATACAACGTATAAGGTTATGTAGTATTACGTTACGACGTATAACGTTATAGAGTATTACGTTATAACGTATAACGATATGTAGTGTTACGTTATAACATATAACGTTATGTAGTATAACGTCACAACGTAAAACGTTATATAGTATTACGATATGGCGTATAGCGCTATGTAGCATTACGTTATTGCGTATAACGTTATGTAGTATTACGTTATAACGAATAACGTTATGTAGTGTTACGTTATAACATATAACGTTATATAGAAATATGATATAATGTATAACGCTATATAATAATACGATATATCGTCCAACATTATGTCGTAATTTGTTACAACGTATAACGTTATATAGGGTCACGATATAACGTATAACGTTATATGGTACTATGATAAAACGTATAACGATGTGTAGTGTTACGTTATAACGTATAACGTTATGTAGCATTACGTTGTAACGTATAACGTTCTAAGGTATTACGATATAACGTATAACGATATGTAGTATTACGGTTTAAAGTATAACGTTAAGTAGTATTACGTTGCAACGTATATCGCTATATAGTATTACGATATAACGTACAACGTTATGTAGTATTACATTATAACATATAACGTTATATAGTATTACGATTTGACGTATAACGTTATAAGGTACTACGCTATAACGTATAGCGTTATGTAGAATTACGTTATAACGTATAACGTTATATAGTAATACGATATAACGTATAACGTAATATGGTACTACGATATAACGTAGAACGTTATAAGGTACTACGCTATAACGTATAACGATATGTAGTATTACGTTATAACGTATAACGTTATATAGTAATACGATATAACGTATAACGTAATATGGTACTACGATATAACGTAGAACATTATATGGTACTACGATATAACGTATAACGATATGTAGTATTACGATATAACGTATAACGTTATATAGTATTACGCTACAACGTATAACGTTATGTAGAATTATGTTATAACGTATAACGTTATATAGTAATACGCTATAACGTATAGCGTTATGTAGAATTACGTTATAACGTATAACGTTATATAGTAATACGATATAACGTATAACCTTATGTAGTAATATGCTACAACGTATAACGTTATATAGGATTACGATATAACGTATAACATTATAAGGTAATATGTTATAACGTATAACGATATGTAGTATTACCTGATAACGTCTAACGTTATATACTATTACGATATAACTTATAACGTTATGTAGTGTTACGTTTTAACATATAACGTTATGTAGTATAGCGTTACAACGAAAAACGTTATATGGTATTACGATATAATGTATAACGATATGTAGTATTACGATATAACGTATAACGTTATATAGTATTACGTTATAACGCATAACGTTATGTAGCATTACGTTATAGCGTATAACGTTATGTAGCATTACGCTATAACGAATCACGTTATGTAGCATTACGATATAACGTATAATGTTATGTAGTATTACGTTGTAA
>NC_057779.1:17220463-17221849 GCF_014825855.1 Bombus pyrosoma
GTAGTAAAATATAACGTTATACGTTATATCGTAATGCTACATAATGTTATACGTTATATCGTAATACTACGTATCGTTGTACGTTATATCGTAATACCATATAATGTTATACGTTACAACGTAATACTACACAACGTTGTACGATATATCGTAATGCTACATAACGTTATACGTTATATCGTAGTTCTATATAACGTTAAACGTTATAACGTAACACTACATATCGTAATACGTTATGTCGTAGTAAAATATAACGTTATACGTTATATCGTATTACTATATAACGTTATTCGTTATAACGTAATTCCACATAACGTTATACGTTATATCGTAATGCTACATAATGTTATACATTATATCGTAATACTACGTATCGTTGTACGTTGTATCGTAATACCATATAATGTTATACGTTACAACGTAATACTACACAACGTTACACGTTATATCGTAATGCTACATGACGTTATACGTTATATCGTAATGCTACATAACGTTTTACGTTATATCATAATACCATATATCGTTATACGTTATAACGTAGTACTACATATGGTTATACGTTATATCGTAGTACCATATAACGGTATACGTTATATCGTAATACTATATAACGTTACACGTTATAACGTAACACTACATATCGTTATACGTTATGTCGTAGTAAAATATAACGTTATACGTTATATCGTAATGCTACGTAATGTTATACGTTATATCGTAATACCATATATGTTATACGTTATAACGTAATTCTACATATCGTCGTACGTTATATCGTAATGCTACATAACGTTATACGTTATATCGTGATACTATATATCGTTATACGTTATATCGTAATACCATATATCGTTATACGTTATAACGTAACATTAAATATCGTTATACGTTATATCGTAGTACCATATAACGTTATACGTTTTATCGTAATACCATATAACGTTATACGTTATATCGTAATACTATATAACGTTACACGTTATAACGTAACACTACATATCGTAATACGTTATGTTGTAGTAAAACATAACGTTATACGTTATATCGTATTACTATATAACGTTATTCGTTATAACGTAATTCCACATATCGTTATACGTTATATCGTAATGCTACATAATGTTATACATTATATCGTAATACTACGTATCGTTGTACGTTGTATCGTAATACCATATAATGTTATACGTTACAACGAAATACTACACAACGTTATACGTTATATCGTAATGCTACATAACGTTATAAGTTATATCGTAATGCTACATATCGTTATACGTTATATCATATTACCTTATAAGGTTATACGATATATCGTAATCCTACATAACGTTATACGTTGTAACGTATTACTACATATCGTTATACGTTATATCGTAATGC
>NC_057779.1:17222349-17223876 GCF_014825855.1 Bombus pyrosoma
GTTATAACGTATATCGTTTTATGGTAATACGTTATAATGTATAACCTTAAGTAATATTACGTTATAACGTATAACGTTATGTATTAATACGAAATAACGTATATCGTTATATGGAAATACTTTCTAACGTATATCGTTATATGGTAGAACGTTATGACGTATAACGTTCAGTAGCATTTCGTTATAACGTATCATATTATGTATTATTACGTTATAAGGTTTATCGTTATATGGTAATACGTTATAACGTATAACGTTATGTATTAATAAGTTATAACATATAACGTTATGTATTAATACGAAATAACGTACATCGTTATATGGTAATACGTTATAACGTATATCGTTATATGGTAGTACGATATAACGTATAACGTTCAGTAGTAATACCTTATAACGTATAATGTTATGTATTATTACGTTATAACTTACATCCTTATATAGTAATACGTCATAACGTATATCGTTTTATGGTAATACGTTATAACGTATATCCTTATGTAATATTACGTTATATCGTATATCGTTATATGGTAGTACGTTATAACGTATAACGTTATGTATTAATACGTTATAAAGTATAACGTTGTGTATTAATACGAAATAACGTATATCGTTATATGGAAATACTTTATAACGTATATGGTTATATGGAAGTACGTTATAACGTATAACGTTCAGTAGTATTACGTTAGAACGTATAACGTCATGTCGTATTACGTTATATTGTAAAACGTTATATCGTATTACGTTATAATGTATAACGTTATATCGTAATTCGTCATAACGTAAAATGTTATGTAGTATTACGTTATAACGTATAACGCTATGTAATATTACGTTATAACGTATATCGTTATATGGTAGTACGTTATAACGTATAACGTTCAGTAGTATTACGTTATAACGTATAACGTCATGTAGTATTACGTTATAATGTAAAACGTTATATCGTATTACGTTATAATGTATAACGTTATGTCGTAATTCGTCATAACGTAAAACGTTATGTAGTATTACGTTATAACGTATAACGCTATGTAATATTACGTTATAACGTATATCGTTATAGGGTAATACGTTATAACGTATAACGTTATGTAGTATTACGTTATAACGTATAGCGTTATGTAGTCTTACGTTATAACGCATAACGTTATGTATTATTACGTTGTAACGTACATCTTTGTATAGTAATACGTTATAACGAATAACGTTATGTAGTATTTCGTTATAACGAATAACATTACGTATTATTAAGTTATAACGTATATCGTTATATGGTAATACGTTATAACGTATATCGTCATATGGCAGTACGTTACAATGTATAACGTTCAGTAGTATTACGTTATAAAGTATAATGTTATGTACTATTACGTTATAGCGTACATCGTTATATGGTAATACGTTATAACGTATATCGTTATATGCTAATACGTTATAACGTATATCGTCATATGGCAGTACGTTACAACGTATAACGTTCAGTGGTATTACGTTATAACGTATAACGTTATGTATTAT
>NC_057779.1:17224376-17226053 GCF_014825855.1 Bombus pyrosoma
TTATATCGTAATGATACATATCGTTATACGTTATAACGTATTACCATATAACGTTATCCGTTATATCGTAATACTATATAACGTTACACGTTATAATGTAATACAACATAACGTTATACGTTATAACGTATTATTAGATATCGCTATATGCTGTATCGTAAAACTACATAACGTTATACGTTATATCGTAATGCTAGATAACGTTATACGTTACATCGTAATACTACATATCGTTATACGTTATAACGTAATACTATATAACGTCATACGTTATATCGTAATGCTACATTACATTATACGCTATAACGTAATAGTACATAGCTTTATACGGCATAGGGTAATATTATATAACGATGTACGTTATATCGCAATACTACATACCGTTATACGTTATGTAGTAATAGTACATAACGTTATAAGTTATATCGTAATACTACATATCGTTATACGTTATAACGTATTACCATATAACGTTATCCGTTATATTGTAATACTATATAACGTTATACGTTATATCGTAACACTACATAACGTTATACGTTATAGCGTATTACTATATAACGTCATACGTTATATCGTAATGCTACATTACATTATACGTTATATCGTAATACTATAAAACGTTATACGTTATATCGTAATGCTACATTACATTATACGTCATATCGTAATACTAGATATCGTTATACGTTATATCGTAACAGTACATATCATTTTCGTTATATCGTAACGCTACTTAACGTTATACGTTATAACGTAGTACTACATAACGCTATACGCTATAACGTAATAGTACATAGCTTTATACGATATATGGTAATATTATATAACGATATACGTTATATCGTAATACTATATAACGTTATACGTTATATCGTAATGCAACATATTGTTATACGTTATAACGTATTACCATAAAACGTTATACGTTATATCGTAATACCACATATCGTTATACGTTATATCGTAATACTACATTACGTTATACGTTATAACGTATTACCCTATAACGTTATCCGTTATATCGAAACACTACATAACGTTATACGTTATAACGTAATACTATATAACGTTATACGTTATATCGTAATGCTACATTACATTATACGATATAACGTAATACTATATAACGTTATACGGTATATCGTAATGCTACATTACATTATACGTTATAACGTAATACTATATAACGTTACAGGGTATATCGTAATGCTACATTACATTATACGTTATATCGTAATACTAGATATCGTTATACGTTGTATCGTAACAGTACATATCATTTTCGTTATATCGTATCGTTACGTAACGTTATACGTTATAACGTAGTACTACATAACGCTATACGCTATAACGTAATAGTACATAGCTTTATACGATATATGGTAATATTATATAACGATATACGTTATATCGTAATACTATATAACGTTATACGTTATATCGTAATGCTACATATCGTTATACGTTATAACGTTTTACCATATAACGTTATACGTTATATCGTAATACCACATATCGTTATACGTTATATCGTAATACTACATATCGTTATACGTTATAACGTATTACCATATAACGTTATCCGTCATATCGTAATACTATATAATGTTATACGTTATAACGTAACAGAACATAACGTTATACGTTATGTCGTAATAGTACATAACGTTATAA
>NC_057779.1:17226553-17228683 GCF_014825855.1 Bombus pyrosoma
TTCAAACTCATGTCCGTAGACAAAACCAGGTCGTCGACTATAGTTCCCCCCAAAGTGGAAAAATCCGTCACAGCGCCTCCGGGACCGAGAGGCGCTGCGTGCGATGCTTTGTTTTTGCCACTATCGAATTCTGCAGTGTAATTTGCATCCTAAACAAAGTTCCATCCATATCCAAATTCGTTACCCATATCATGCCTGTCGTAATCAGCCACAAAGGAACAACTTCCCATTTTATTAATAATAATTCTATTTCCGATACTTCACGGTTTCAAACAACCGTTCATCGACAAGCCGATTTGCCTTGAGGTCGTCTTTCGCTTTTTCGTCGCCGCATTCCGTTTAACCATGCACTGCGCACCCGGAGGACAATTCCCCACGCCGATGCGGCGGCCATGTTACCGGCAGTAACCCCAAAGTCTCGTCTGCCCCCGAGCAACCATGGCACTCTTATTGCCGACGGCACGCCGCTTGTCGGTGGTATGCCGCCTATAGGGCTCAAGAGATCTCAACACGCGGCCAACCCTGCGACGCTTTGCTCTTTAAGCACACGCGTAGATCCAGCGGCGCATTACTTTCCAGCAAACACGACTAAGTCCAGCGGCGTATTGCTTTTTCAATAGCGTCACTAATTAGATGACGAGAAATGACGATTAAGAGAGTCATAGTTACTCCCGCCGTTTACCCGCGCATTTTTGAATTTCTTCACGTTGACATTCAGAGCACTCAAGCATTTAGGACAAAAATCACATTGCGTCAACAACCTTGGGGGCCATCACCAGAAATCCTGCGGCAAGTAATGTGTGCGCGAGGTCTCGTCCTTTCATCCGACCGTGCGATTCCTGAAGTGTGGAACTCATACTGGTTTCGCGTGAAGATGTTCTTTCATTTTCGTCTACTCTCTAGCGTCCCCCGCCCAGGGGACGACGCGCATAGGTGATCGGCGCGCGACTTGGAAAAACCCTGCCTTCTCCTTGCGGGTCATTGGCCAAGTTGAACCTACCCTTTCGGGCGGTAGCTCGCTTAGCCGGCGCCGCGCGATGCACGCATCGCGCCGCACCGTTACCAGCGGAGGCCACGAGGAAACGGAGCTTCCAGCTTATAGCTCGGTCCCAGCAGATTGGCTGTCTAGCCGATTGTCCCTGCACCGTCTCGGCACTCATTTGCATGGATGCCGCTTGCGTTGACGGTCGCAGGTTTCCTCTCCGGCTCGTACGTGTTGTGTTCTTCTTCCCCTCGGTTCCTTGTCTATTTTCCCTGTGCTCTTTTCATGTTGGTTTTCCTACGTTGAGTCCTGTGTTGCGGCAGATTCCAGGTTTTGTGTTGTCGTCTTTTTCGTTTTTGTTATTGTTGCTGTTCCTCCCTCATGTTGCTTCTCTGTTTTGCTCGGGTGTCCTTCCAGCCAGCCTTAGACATCTTCTCAGATGCTAACTTGTCTGGTCACCTGGTTGTGTCGATCTTCTATCTGGAGGTCGTCCCTGTTGTCGTTGTTGTGTCGTTCCCTACGTCTCTCGCAGGATTCCCCTTCTCTTCTTTTCCTTTGCCTGCAGAACGCTCCTTGTGAACTGGTGGAAGTGGGGGTATACGTCCTTTGTTACGAACTCCCACTTTTCTTCTGGCCAGTCCAAGTTTAGTTGTTGTATCGCGTTCCGCAGTTTTTGACGATCTTTGTCGAAGATTGGACATCCCTCGAGGATATGTTGAGTGGTTTCTTCTTCGCAGCAGTCTAATGAACTATGTCATGTAGTGGTCAGGTCTTAGCCAGCGGTCCTCAAGCCTGTCCTTGACGCTGCCGAAGTATGCGAAGGTTGTTCTTCCCTTGTGCGTGGTCTGCCAGCCTGGATACTGCAGCCTGTTCCTGCTACGTCTGGATAGCTTCCTTGACGATCGCTTTTTTACTGCTTGCATCGTCTCGCCCTCTTTTCTTTTCGTACATCCTTGATCTGGCTTCTATTAGGAGGTCGATCGGAATGACCCCCGCGATAACCTGTAGTGCCCCTGTTGACGTTGTTCTATAGGTCTTCGTCACTCGGAGGAGTGGCATCCTCTGTGACCGCATAAGCATGTTCCTATATTTCCCATTCAATAGGTCGCTCCAGCTGGCCGCGGCGTACGTGGTTATCGGCTCGAACA
>NC_057779.1:17229183-17236224 GCF_014825855.1 Bombus pyrosoma
AATGCTACATAACGTTATACGTTAAAACGTAATACTACATGACGCTATGCGTTATAACGTAATGCCACATAATGTTATAGGTTATATCGTAAAACTACATAACGTTATACCTTATAACGTAATACTATATAACGTTATACGTTATAACGTAATGCCACATAACGTTATATGTTATATCGTAATACTACATAACGTTATAATTTATATCGTAACAGTATATAACGTTATACGTTATAACATAATGCTACATATCGTTATACCTTATAACGTAATACTATGTAACGTTAAACGTTATATCGTAATACTACATTACGTTATACGTTATAGCGTAATGCTACATAACGTTATATGTTATATCGTAATACTACATAACGTTATTTGTTATATCGTAAAACTACATATCGTTATACGTTACAACGTAATGCTACATATCGTTGTACCTTATAACGTAATACTATGTAACGTTAAACGTTATATCGTAATACTACATAACGTTATACTTTATAACGCAATGCTACATAACGTTATACGTCATAACGTAATACTACATAACGTTATATGTTATATCGTAAAACTACATAACGTTATACGTTATAACGTAATGCTACATATCGTTATACCTTATATCGTAATACTATGTAACGCTAAACGTTATATCGTAATACTACATAACGTTATACGTTATAAAGAATTACCATATAACGTTATACGTTATAACGTAATACTACATAACGTTATTTGTTATATCGTAAAACTACATAACGTTATACATTATAACGTAACGCTACATAACGTTATATGTTATATCGTAATACTACATAACGTTATACGTTATAACGCAATGCTACATAACGTTATACGTTACAACGTAATAGTATATAACTTTATACGTTCTAACGTAATAGTATATAACGTTATACGTAATACCGTAATGCTACATAACGTTATATGTTATATCGTAACAGTATATAACGCTATACGTTATAACGTAATAGTATATAACGTTATACGTTATAACGTATTACCATATAACGTTATAGGTTATAACGTAATTATATATATCGTTATGCGTTATAACGTAATACTACATAACGTTATACGTTATAACGTAATGCTATATAACGTTATACGTTAAAACGTAATACTACATAACGTCATACGTTATAACGTCTTACCATATATCGTTATACGTTATAACGTAATGCTACATAACGTTATACATTATAACGTAATACTACATAACGTTATACGTTATAACGTAATCCTATATAACGTTATACGTTAAACCGTAATACTACATAACGTTATACGTTATAACGTCTTACCATATAACGTTATACGTTAAAGCGTAATACTACATAACGTTATACGTTATATCGTAATACTATATAACGTTATACGTTATATCGTAAAATTCCATTACGTTATACGTTATGTCATAATACTACATAACGTTATACGTTATAACGTAATCCTATATAACGTTATACGTTATAATGTAATGCTACATAACGTTATACGTTACAGCGTAATGCTACACAACGTTATACCTTATAACGTAATACTATATAACGTTATACGTTATAACGTAATACTACATAACGTTGTACGTTATAACGTCTTACCATATAGCGTTATACGTTATAACGTAATACTACATAACGTTGTACGTTAAAACGTCTTACCATATAACGTTATACGTTATAACGTAATGGTACATAACGTTATACGTTATAACGCAATCGTATATAATGTTATACGTTAAAACGTAATATTTCATAACGTTATACGTTATAATGAAATGCTACATAACGTTATACGTTATATCGCAATACTACATAACGTTGTACGTTATAACGTAATACTATATAACGTTATACGTTATGTCGTAAAATTCCATTACGTTATATGTTATTTCATAATGCTACATAACGTTATACGTTATAACGTAATGCTATATAACGTTATACGTTATAACGTAATACTACATAACGTTGTACGTTATAACGTCTTACCATATAACGTTATACGTTATAACGTAATACTACATAACGTTGTACGTTATAACGTCTTACCATATAACGTTATACGTTATAACGTAATGCTACATAATGTTATATGTTTTATCGTAATACTACATCACGTTATACGTTATAACGCAACACTATATAACGCTATACGCTATAACGTAATACTACATAACGTTATACGTTATATCGTAATACTACATAACGTTATACGTTATAACGTAATGGTACATACAGTTATACGTTATATGGTAAAACTACATAACGTTATACGTTATAACGTATTACCATATAACGTTATAGGTTATAACGTAATACTATATAACGTTATACGTTATAATGTAATACTATATAACGTTATACGTTATGACGCAATCCCATATAACGTTATGCGTTATAACGTAATAGTATATAACGTTATACGTTATAACGCAATGCTACGTAACGTTATGCGTTATAACGCAATGCTACATAACGTTATACGTTAAAACGTAATACTATATAACGTTATACGTTATAACGTAATGGTACATAACGTTATACGTTATAACGCAATCCTATATAACGATATACGTTAAAACGTAATATTTCATAACGTTATACGTTATAATGAAATGCTACATAACGTTATACGTTATAATGAAATGCTACATAACGTTATACGTTATATCGTAATACTACATAACGTTATACGTTATATCGTAATACTATATAACGTTATACGTTATATCCTAAAACTCCATTACGTTATACGTTATGTCATAATACTACATAACGTTATACGTTATAATGTAACTCTACATAACGTTATACGTTTTATCGCAATACTACATAACGTTGTACCTTATAGCGTAATACTATATAACGTTATACGTTATGTCGTAAAACTCTATACGTTATAAGTCATTTCATAATACTACATAACGTTATACGTTATAACGTAATCCTATATAACACTATACGTTAAACCGTAATACTACATAACGTTATACGATATAATGTAATGCTACATAACGTTATACGTTATAGCGATATGCTACACAACCTTATACCTTATAACGTAACACTATGTAACGTTATACGTTATAACGTAATACTACATAACGTTGTACGTTATAACGTAATGGTACATACAGTTATACGTTATATGGTAAAAATACATAACGTTATACGTTATAACGTATTACCATATAACGTTATAGGTTATAACGTAATTATATATATCGTTATGCGTTATAACGTAATACTACATAACGTTATGCGTTATAACGCAATGCTACATAACGTTATACGTTAAAATGTAATACTATATAACGTTATACGTTATAACGCAAAGCTACATAATGTTATATGTTATATCGTAATACTACATCACGTTATACGTTATAAGGTAATACTATATAACGCTATACGTTATAACGTAATACTGCATAACGTTATACGTTATAACGTAATACTACATAACGTTATACGTTATAACGTAATGGTACATAGAGTTATACGTTATATGGTAAAAATACATAACGTTATACGTTATAACGCATTACCATATAACGTTATAGGTTATAACGTAATTATATATATCGTTATGCGTTATAACGTAATACTACATAACGTTATACGATAACGTAATGCTATATAACGTTATACGTTAAAACGTAATACTACATAACGTTATACGTTATAACGTCTTACCATATAACGTTATACGTTATAACGTATTACTACATAACGTTATACGTTATAACGTAATACTATATAACGTCATACGTTACGTCGTAAAACTCCATTACGTTATACGTTATTTCATAATACTACATAACGTTATACGTTATAACGTAATCCTATATAACGTTATACGTTAAAACGTAATACTACATAACGTTATACGTTATAATGTAATGCTGCATAACGTTATACGTTATATCGTAATACTATATAACGTTATACGTTATATCGTAAAACTCCAATACGTTATACGTTATGTCATAATACTACATAACGTTATACGTTATAACGTAATCCTATATAACGTTATACGTTAAAACGTAATACTACATAACGTTATACGTTATAATGTAATGCTACATAACGTTATACGTTATAGCGAAATGCTACACAACCTTATACCTTATAACGTAATACTATATAACGTTATACGTTATAACGTAATAATACATAACGTTGTACTTTATAACGTCTTACCATATAACGTTATACGTTATAACGTAATGCTACATAATATTATATGTTATATCGTAATACTACATCACGTTATACGTTATAAGGTAATACTATATAACGCTATACGTTATAACATAATACTGCATAACGTTATACGTTATATCGTAATACTACATAACGTTATACGTTATAACGTAATCCTATATAACGTTATACGTTAAACCGTAATACTACATAACGTTATACGTTATAATGTAATGCTACATAACGTTATACGTTATATCGTAATACTATTTAACGTTATACATTATATCGTAAAACTCCATTACGTTATACGTTATGTCATAATAGTACATAACGTTATACGTTATAACGTAATCCTATATAACGTTATACGTTATATCGTAATACTATATAACGTTATACGTTATATCGTAAAACTCCATTACGTTATACGTTATGTCATAAAACTACATAACGTTATACGTTATAACGTAATACTATATAACGCTATACTTTATAACGTAATACTATATAACGTTATACGTTATAACGTAACACTACATAACGTTATACGTTATAATGTAACTCTACATAACGTTATACGTTATATCGCAATACTACATAACGTTGTACCTTATAGCGCAATACTATATAATGTTATACGTTATGTCGTAAAACTCTATACGTTATACGTCATTTCATAATACTACATAACGTTATACGTTATAACGTAATCCTATATAACACTATACGTTAAACCGTAATACTACATAACGTTGTACGTTATAGCGTCTTACCATATAACGTTATACGTTATAACGTAATACTACATAACGTTATACGATATAACGTAATGGTACATGTCGTTATACGTTATAACGTAATGCTACATAGCGCTATATGTTATATCGTAATATATATAACGTTATACGTTATAACGTAATGCTACATAACGTTATATGATATATCGTAATACTACATCACGTTATACGTTATAACGTAATACTATATAACGCTATACGTTAAAAAGTAATACTATATAACGTTATACGCTATAACGCAATGCTACATAACGTTATGCGTTATAACGCAATGCTACATAACGTTATACGTTAAAATGTAATACTATATAACGTTATACGTTATAACGTAATGGTGCATAACGTTATACGTTATAGCGTAATGCTACACAACGTCGTACCTTATAACGTAATACTATATAACGTTATACGTTATAACGTAATACTACATAACGTTGTACGTTATAACGTCTTACCATATAACGTTATACGTTAACGCGTAATACTACATAACGTTATAGGTTATAACGCAGTCCTATATAACGTTATACGTTAAAACGTAATATTTCATAACGTTATACGTTATAATGAAATGCTACATAACGTTATACGTTATATCGTATTACTACATAACGTTGTACGTTATAACGTAATCCTATATAACGTTATACGTTAAAACGTAATACTACATAACGTTATACGTTATAACGTAATACTACATAACGTTATACGATATAACGTTTTACCATAAATCGTTATACGTTATAACGCAATGCTACATAACGTTGTGCGTTATAACGCAATGCTGCATAACGTTATACGTTAAAACGTAATACTACATAACGTTATACGTTATAATGTAATGCTACATAACGTTATACGTTATATCGTAATTCTACATAACGTTGTACGTTATAACGTCTTACCATATAACGTTATACGTTATAACGTAATGCTACATAACGATATACATTATAACGTAATACTACATAACGTTATACGTTATAACGTAATACTATTTAACGTTATACGTTACGTCGTAAAACTCCATTACGTTATACTTTATTTCATAATACTACATAACGTTATACGTTATAACGTAATCCTATATAACGTTATACGTTATATCGTAATACTATATAACGTTATACGTTATAACTTAATACTACATAACGTTGTACGTTATAATGTCTTACCATATAACGTTATACGTTATAACGTTATACTACATAACGTTGTACGTTATAACGTCTTACCATATAACGTTATACGTTATAACGTAATGCTACATAATGTTATATGTTATATCGTAATACTACTTCACGTTATACGTTATAACGTAATGGTACATACAGGTATACGTTATATGGTAAAACTACATAACGTTATACGTTATAACGTATTACCATATAACGTTATAGGTTATAACGTAATACTATATAACGTTATACGTTATAATGTAATACTATATAACGTTATACGTTATGACGCAATCCTATATAACGTTATGCGTTATAACGTAATAGTATATAACGTTATACGTTATAACGCAATGCTACATAACGTTATGCGTTATAACGCAATGCTACATAACGTTATACGTTAAAACGTAATACTATATAACGTTATACGTTATAACGTAATGGTACATAACGTTATACGTTATAGCGCAGTCCTATATACCGTTATACGTTAAAACGTAATATTTCATAACGTTATACGTTATAATGAAATGCTACATAACGTTATACGTTATATCGTAATACTACATAACGTTGTACGTTATAACGTAATACTATATAACGTTATACGTTATGTCGTAAAACTCCATTACGTTATATGTTATTTCATAATGCTACATAACGTTATACGTTATAATGTAATGCTACATAACGTTATACGTTATATCGTAATACTATATAACGTTATACGTTATATCGTAAAACTCCATTACGTTATACGTTATGTCATAATACTACATAACGTTATAAGTTATAACGTAATCCTATATAACGTTATACGTTAAA
>NC_057779.1:17236724-17238583 GCF_014825855.1 Bombus pyrosoma
TACGTTATAAGGTATAACGATATGTAGCATTACGTCATAACGTATAACGTTATGTAGTATTACGTTATAACGTATAACGTTATATGGAATGACGTTATAACGTATAACATTATATAGTATTACGTTATAACGTATGACGTTATGTAGTATTACGTTATAACGTATGACGTTATGTAGTATTGCGATATAACGTATATCGCTATGTAGCATTACGTTATATCATAAAACGTTATGTAGCATTACGTTATAACGCTTAACGTTATATACTATTACGTTATAACATTTAACGTTATATACTGATACGATATAACGTGCAACCTTATGTAGTATTGCGATATAACGTATAACGTTATGTAGTATTACGATATGACATATAACGTTATATACTATTACGTTATAACGCATAACGTGAGGTAGTATTACGTTATAACGTATGACGTCATGTAGTATTACGATATAACGTATATCGTTATGTAGCATTACGTTATAACGTATAACGTTATGTAGCATTACGTTATAACGTATATCGTTATATAGTATTACGTTATAAGCTACAACGTTATGTAGTTTTACGATATAACCTATAACGTTATGTGGCATTACGTTATAACGCATAGCGTCATGTAGTATTACGTTTTAACGTATAACGTTATGTAGCAATACATTATAACGTATAACGTTATATGGAATGACGTTATAACGTATAACGTTATATACTATTACGTTATAATGTATAACGTTATGTAGCATTACTATATAACGGTTAACGTTACATAGTTTTACGTTAAAAGGTATAACGATATGTAGCATTACGTCATAGCGTATAACGTTATGTTCTTTTACGGTATAACGTTTAACGTTACATAGTATTACGTTATAAGGTATAACGATATGTAGCATTACGATATGACGTATAACGCTATGTAGTTTTACGATAGAACATATAACGTAATGTAGCATTACGTTATAACGTATAACGTTATATACTATTATGTTATAACGTATAACGTTATATAGTGTTACGATATAACATATAACGTTATGTAGTATTACGATATAACATATAACGTTACGTAGCATTACGTTATAACGTGTAAGGTTATGTAGTATTACGATATAACGTTTAACGTTACATAGTATTACGTTATAAGGTATAACGATATGTAGCATTACGTCATAACGTATAACGTTATGTAGTTTTACGATATAACGTTTAACGTTACATAGTATCACGTTATAACGTATAACGTTATGTAGCTATACGTTATAACGTATAACGTTATATAGTATTACGTTATAAAGTTTAACATTACATAGTATTACGTTATAAGGTATAACGATATGTAGCATTACGTTACAACGTATAACGTTATGTAGTATTACGATAGAACATAT
The DNA here is from genome assembly GCF_014825855.1 of Bombus pyrosoma. Taxonomy (NCBI): domain Eukaryota; kingdom Metazoa; phylum Arthropoda; class Insecta; order Hymenoptera; family Apidae; genus Bombus; species Bombus pyrosoma. The sequence goes on from NC_057779.1 coordinate 17,238,120, forward strand.
AACGTAATGTATCATTACGTTATAACGTATAACGATATATACTATTACGTTATAACGTATAACGTTATATACTGTTACGATATAACGTATAAGGTTATGTAGTATTACGATATAACATATAACGTTATGTGGCATTACGTTATAACGTATAACGTTATATAGTATTACGTTATAACATATAACGTTATGTAGTATTACGTTATAACGTTATATAGTATTACGTTATAACATATAACGTTATGTAGTATTACGTTATAACGTATAACGTTATGTAGTATTACGATAGAACATATAACGTAATGTAGCATTACGTTATAACGTATAAAGTGATTTAGTATTACGTTGTAACGTATAACGTTATGTAGCATTACGTTATAACTTGTAACGTTATATACTGTTACGATATAACGTATAACGTTATGTAGTAATACGATATAACGTATAACGTTATGTAGCATTACGTT
>NC_057779.1:17239083-17243506 GCF_014825855.1 Bombus pyrosoma
TATCGTAATACTACATAAGATTATATGTTTTATCGTAATGCTACATAACGTTATACTTTATATCGTAATACTATATAGCGTCATACGTTGTAACGGAATGCTACATAACGTTATACGTTATGTCGTAATGCTACATAACGTTATACGTTATATCGTAACACTACATATCGTTTTACTTTATATCGTAATACTATATAGCATCATACGTTGTAACGTAGTACTACATATCGTTATACGTTATATCGTAAGACTACATATCGTTATAAGTTATATCGTAATACCATATAACGTTATACGCTAAAACGTAATGCTACATAACGTTATACGTTATATCGTAAGACTATATAGCGTCATACGTTGTTACGTAATGCTACAATCCGTTATACGTTATATCGTAAGACCATATAGCGTCATACGTTGTAACGGAATGCTACATAACGTTATACGTTATGTCGTAATGCTACATAACATTATACGTTATATCGTAATACTATATAACGTTATACGTTGTAACGTAGTACTACATAACGTTACACGTTATATCGTAATACTATATGGCGTCATACGTTGTAACGTAGTAGTACATATCGTTATACGTTATATCGTAAGACTACATATCGTTATAAGTTATATCGTAATACCATATAACGTTATACGCTATAACGTAATGCTACATAACGTTATACGTTATATCGTAACACTACATATCGTTATACGTTATATCGTAATGCTACATAACGTTGTACGTTATAACGAGTTACCATATAACGTTATACGTTATATCGTAATACTACATAAGGTTACATGTTGTATCGTAATGCTACATAACGTTATACGTTATATCGTAAGACTATATGGCGTCATACGTTGTAACGTAATGCTACATAACGTTATACGTTATATCGTAAAACTATATAGCGTCATACGTTTTAACGTAATACTACATAACGTTACACGATATATCGTAATACTACATAACGTTATACGTTATAACGTAATGCTACATAAAGTTATACGTTATGTCGTAATACTACATATCGTTATACGTTATGTCGTAATACCATATAGCGTTGTACGTTATAACGTCGTACCATATAGCGTTATACGTTATATCGTAGTGCTACATAACGTTATAAGTTATATCGTAATACCACATATCGTTATACGTTATAACGTAATGCTACAAAACGTTATACGATATGTCGTAATGCTACATAACGTTATACGTTGTATCGTAATTCCATATATCGTTATACGTTATATCGTAATACTACATATCGTTATACGTTATATCATAATACCATATATAGTTATACGTTATAACGAGTTACCATATACCGTTATACGTTATATCGTAATACTACATTAGATTATATGTTATATCTTAATACCACATAACGTTATACGTTATATCGTAATACTACATAACGTTGTACGATACATCGCAATACTAGATAACGTTATACGTAACATCGTAATACTATATAACGTTATACGCTATATTGTGATGCCATATAACCTCATGCGTTATATCGTAATACTACATAACCTTATTCCTTATATCGTAATACCATATAACGTTATACGCTATACTGTAATACTACATAACATTACACGTTATATCTTAATAACACATAACGTTATACGTTATATCGAAATACTACATAACGTTATACGTTATATCGTAATACCATATATAGTTATGCGTAATATCGTAATACCATATAACGTTATACGTTATATCGCAATATTACATACCGTTATACGTTATATAGTAATACTACATAACGTTATATGTTATAACGTAATACCACATAACGTTATTCGTTATATAGCAATACTACATAACGTAATACGTTATATCGTAATACAACATAACGTTGTACGATACATCGCAATCCTACATAACGTTCTACGTTATATCGTACTACTATATAACGTTATACGATATATGGTAATACCATGTAACGTTATTCGTTATATCGTAATACTACATAACCTTATACGTTATATCGTAATACCCTATAACGCTTTACGCTATATAGTAGTTCTACATAACGTTATACGTTATATCTAAATACCACATAACGCTATACGTTATATCGCAATTCCATATAACGCTATACGCTATATCGTAATACCACATAACGTTATACGTTATATCTTACTACCACATAACGTTATACCTTATATCGTAATGCTACATAACGTTACACGTTATATCGTAATACTACATAACGTTATACGTTATATCGTAATACTACATAACGATATACGTCATATCGTAATACCACATAACGTTATACGTTATATCTTACTACCATATAACGTTATACGTTATATGTTAATACCGCATAACGTTATACGCTATATCGCAATGCTACATAACGTTATACGTTATATCGTAATACTACATAACGTAATACGTTATATCGTAAAAACACATAACCCTACACGTCATATCGTAATACCATATAACGTTATACGTTATATTGTAATACTACATAACGTTATACGATATATATTAATACCATATAATGTTATACGACATATCTTAATACCACATAACGTTATACGTTATACCGTAATACCATATAACTTTATACGTTATATCTTAATGTCACATAACGTTATACGTTATATCTTGATACCACATAACGTTATACGTTATATCGTAATTCCATATAACGTTATACGTTATATCGTAATACTACATAACGTTATACGTTATATCAACATACTACATAACCGTACACGTCATATCGTAATACCAGATAACGTTACACGTTATATCTTAGTACCACATAACGTAATATGTTATATCGTAATACAACATAACGTTGTACGATACAGCGCAATCCTACATAACGTTCTACGTTATATCGTTCCACTATATAACGTTATACGATATATGGTAATACCATGTAACGTTATTCGTTATATCGTAATACTACATAACCTTATACGTTATATCGTAATTCCATAAAACGTTATACGTTATATCATAATACCACATAACGTTATACGTTATATCGTAATACCATATAACGTTATACGACATATCTTAATACCACATAACGTTATACGTTACATCGTAATGCTACATAACGTTACACGTTATTTCTTAATACCACATAACGTCATACGTTATATCGTAATACTACATGACCTTCCACGTTATATCGTAATAACATATATAGTTATACGATATATCGTAATATGACATAACGTTACACGTTATATCTTAATAGCTAATAACGCTATACGTTATATCGTAATACTACATAACGTTGTACGATACATCGCAATACTACATAACGTTATGCGTTATATCGTAATACTGTACGAGGTTATACGTTATATCGTAATAAAATATAGCGTTATTCAGCATATCGTAATACTACATGACGTTATACGTTTTATGGTAGTATCACACAACGTTATACGTTATATCTCAATACCACATAACGTTATATGTTACATCTTAATTCCACATAACGTCATACGTTATATCTTAATACTACATAACGTTGTACGATACATCGCGATACAATATAACGTTATACGTTATATCGTAATACTACATAACGTTACACGCTATATCGTAATAACACATAACGTTATACGTTATATCTTAATACTACGTAACGTTATACGTCATTTCGTAATACTGCATAACGTTATACGTTATATCGTAATGCTACATAACGTCACACGTTATATCGTAATACTAAATAACGTTATACGTTATATCTTAATACTACATAACGTTATACGTTGTATTGCCAAACTACATAACGTTATACGTTATATCGTAATTCCATATAACGTTATACGTTATATCGTATTACTACATAACGTTGTACGATACATCGCAATCCTACATAACGTAATACGTTATATCGTAGTACTACATAACGTTGTACGATACATCGCAATCCTACATAACGTTCTACGTTATATCGTACTACTATATAACGTTATACGTTATATGGTAATACCATATATACGATATAACGTTATTCGTTATATCGTAATACTACATAACCTTATACGTTATATCGTAATACCATATAACGCTATACGCTATATTGTAATACTACATAACGTTACACGTTATATCTTAGTACCACATAACGTTATACGTCATTTCGTAATACTAAATAACGTTATACGTTATATGGTAATACCATATATACGATATAACGTTATTCGTTATATCGTAATACTACATAACCTTATACGTTATATCGTAATACCATATAACGCTATACGCTATATTGTAATGCCACATAACGTTATACGTTATATCTTGATACCACATAACGTTATACGTTATATCGTAATTCCATATAACGTTATACGTTATATCGTAATACTACATAACGTTATACGTTATATCGTAATACTACATAACCGTACA
>NC_057779.1:17244006-17247382 GCF_014825855.1 Bombus pyrosoma
GTCATATCACGTTACAAGTTATAACGATATGTATGATTACTTTATAACGTATAACGATATATAGTATTACGTTATAACATATGACGTTATGTAGTATTACGTTATAACGTATAACGTTATGTAGTACTATGTTATAATGTATAACGTTATGTAGTATTACGTTATAATGTATAAAGTTATGTATTATTACGTTACAACGCAAACGTTATTTAGTATTACGTTAAAACTTATAACGTTATGTAGTGTTACGTTACAACGTAAAACGATATATGGCATTACGTTATAACGTGTAACGTTGTATAGTATTACGTTATAATGTATAACGTTATGTGTTGTTACGTTACAACGTATAACGTTATGTAGAATTACGTTATAACGTATAACGTTATGTAGTACTATGTTATAATGTATAACGTTATATAGTGTTACGTTATAACGTATAACGTTATGTAGTATTACATTATAACGTATAACGTTATGTATTATTACGTTATAACGTATAACGTTATGTAGTATTACGTTATAACGTATAACGTTATGTAGTACTATGTTATAATGTATAACGTTATGTAGTATTACGTTATAATGTATAAAGTTATGTATTATTACGTTACAACGTTTAACGTTATATAGTATTACGCTATAACGTATAACGTTATGTAGTATTATGTTATAACGTATAACGTTATATAATGTTACGTTATAACGTATAACGTTATGTAGTATAACGATATAAAGTATAACGTTATGTAGTTTTACGTTATGACGTATAACGTTCTATAGTGATACGTTATAACGTATAACGTTATGTAGCATTACGTTATAACGTATAACGTTATATAGTATTGCCTTATAACGTATAACCTTGTATAGTATTACGTTATAACGTGTAACGTTATGTAATATTACGTTATAACTTAGAACGTAATGTAATAGTACGTTATAACGTATAACGTTATGTATTGTTACGTTACAACGTATAACGTTCTGTAGTATTACGTTATAATGTATAACGTTCTATGGTATTACGTAATAATGTTTAACGCTATCTAGTATTACGTTATAACGTATAACGTTATGTAGTATTTCGTTATAACGTATAACGTTATGTAGCATTACTTTATAACGTATAACGTTATATAGTATTACGTTATAACGTATAACGTTATGTACTGTTACGTTACGACGTATAACGTTCTGTAGTATTACGTTATAACGTATAACGTTATGTAGTATTACGTTATAACGTATAAAGTTATGTAGTATATCGTTACAAGGTACAAAGCTGTATAGTACTACGTTATAACATATAACGTTATATAGTATTACCTTATAACGTATAACGTTGTATAGTATTACGTTATAACGTGTAACGATATGTAATATTACGTTATAACTTAGAACGTTATGTAATAGTACGTTATAACGTATAACGTTATGTATTGTTACGTTACAACGTATAACGTTCTGTAGTATTACGTTATAACGTATAACGTTATGTACTGTTACGTTACGACGTATAACGTTCTGTAGTATTACGTTATAACGTATATCGTTATGAAGTATTACGTTATAACGTATAAAGTTGTGTAGTATTTCGTTACAAGGCATAAAGCTGTATAGTACTACGTTATAACATATAACGTTATATAGTATTACCTTATAACGTATAACGTTGTATAGTATTACGATATAACGTGTAACGTTATGTAATATTACGTTATAACTTAGAACGTTATGTAATAGTACGTTGTAACGTATAACGTTATGTATTGTTACGTTACAACGTATAACGTTCTGTAGTAGTACGTTATAACGTATAACGTTCTGTAGTAGTACGTTATAACGTATAAAGTTATGTAGTATAATGATATAACGAATAATGTTAGGTAGTATTACGTTATAACGTATAACGTTATGTAATATTACGTTACAAGTTATAACGTTATGTATTATTACTTTATAACGTATAACGATATATAGTGTTACGTTATAACATATAACATTATGTAGTATAATGTTATAACGTATAACGTTATGTATTGTTACGTTGCAACGTACAACGTTATGTATTGCTACGTTACAACGCATAACGTTCTTGTAGTATTACGTTATAACGTATAACGTTATGTACTGTTACGTTACGACGTATAACGTTCTGTAGTATTACGTTATAACGTATAACGTTATGTAATATTACGTTACAACTTATAACGTTATGTATAATTACTTTATAACGTATAACGATATATAGTATTACGTTATAATGTATAAAGTTATGTATTATTACGTTACAACGTATAACGTTATTTAGTATTACGCTATAACGTATAACGTTATGTATTATTACGTTATAACTTATAACGTTATGTAGTATTACGTTATAATGTATAACGTTATGTATTATTACGTTACAACTTATAACGTTATGTATAATTACTTTATAACGTATAACGATACATAGTGTTACGTTATAACACATAACGTTATGTAGTATAATGATATAACTTATAATGTTAGGTAGTATTACGTTAAAACTTATAACGTTATGTAGTGTTACGTTACAACGTATAACGATATATAGCATTACGTTATAACGTGTAGCGTTATATAGTATTACGTTATAATGTATAACGTTATGTGTTGTTACGTTTCAACGTATAACGTTCTGTAGTATTACGTTATAACGTATAACGTTATGTAATATCACGTTACAAGTTATAACGATATGTATGATTACTTTATAACGTATAACGATATATAGTATTACGTTATAACATATGACGTTATGTAGTATTACGTTATAACGTATAACGTTATGTAGTACTATGTTATAATGTATAACGTTATGTAGTATTACGTTATAATGTATAAAGTTATGTATTATTACGTTACAACGTATAACGTTGTATAGTATTACGTTATAACGTGTAACGTTATGTAATATTACGTTATAACTTAGAACGTTATGTAATAGTACGTTATAACGTATATCGTTATGTATTGTTACGTTACAACGTATAAAGTTCTGTAGTATTACGTTATAACGTATAACGTTATGTACTGTTACGTTACGACGTATAACGTTCTGTAGTATTACGTCATAACGTATAACGTTGTATAGTATTACGTTATAACGTGTAACGTTATGTAATATTACGTTGTAACTTAGAACGTTATGTAATAGTACGTTATAACGTATAACGTTATGTATTGTTACGTTACAACGTATAACGTTCTGTAGTATTACGTTATAACGTATAACGTTATGTACTGTTGCGTTACGACGTATAACGTTCTGTTGTATTACGTTATAACGTATAACGTTATGTAATATTACGTTACAACTTATAACGTTACGTATAATTACTTTATA
>NC_057779.1:17247882-17249427 GCF_014825855.1 Bombus pyrosoma
TATAACGTAATACTACATAACGTTATACAATGTAACGTAACACTACATAACGTTATTCGTTATGACGCATTACTATATAACGGTATACGTTATAACGTAATAATACATAATGTTATACGTTATAACGTAATACTACATAACATTTCACGTTATAACGTATCTTTCATATAACGATATACGTTATAACGTATTACCATATAGCGATGTACGTTATAACGTAATGCTACATAACGTTATACGTTATAACGTAATACTACTGAACGTTGTTCGTTATAACGTACTACTATATAACGATATACGTTATAAAGTAATACTACATAACGTTGTACGTTATAACGTAATACTACATAACGTTATACGATGTAACCTAATACTACATAACGTTGTTCGTTATAACGTATTACTATATAACGATATACGTTATAACGTAATGCTATATAACGTTATACGTTGTAACGTATTACTATATAACGATATACGTTATAACGTAATACTATATAACGTCATGGGTTGTAACGTATTACTATATAACTATATATGTTATAACATAATAGTATATAAAGTTATACGTTGTAACGAAGTACTACTGAACGTTATACGTTATAACGTACTACCATATAACGATATACGTTATAACGTTATATCACATAGGGATATACGTTATAACGAATTGTCATCAAACGATATACGTTATAACGTAATAATACATAATGTTATACGTTATAACGAAATACTACTGAACGTCGTACATCACAACGTACTACTATATAACGATATACGTTATAACGTAATACTATATAACGATATACGTTATAACGTATTACCATATAGCGATGTACGTTATAACGTAATACTACATAACGTTATACGTTATAACGTAATACCACTGAACGTTGTTCGTTATAACGTACTACTATACAACGATATACGTTATAAAGTAATACTACATAACGTTGTTCGTTATAACGTATTATTATATAACGATATAAGTTATAACGTAATGCTATATAATGTTATACGTTGTAACGTATTACTATATAACGATATATGTTATAAAGTAATACTATATAACGTTATGGGTTGTAACGTATTACTATATAACTATATACGTTACAACTTAATAGTATATAAAGTTATATGTTGTAACGAAGTACTACTGAACGTTATACGTTATAACGTACTACGATATAACGATATACGTTATAACGTTATATTACATAAGGATATACGTTATAACGAATTACCATAAAACGATATACGTTATAACGTAATAATACATAATGTTATACGTTATAACGAAATACTACTGAACGTTATACATCATAACGTACTACTATACAACGATATACGTTGTAACGAACTACTACTGAACGTTATACGTTATAACGTAATACAACTGAACGTTGTTCGTTATAACGTACTACTATACAACGATATACGTTATAAAGTAATACTACATAACGTTGTACGTTATAACGTAATACTACATAACGTTATACGATGTAACGTAATACTACATAACGTTATTCGTTATAACGCATTACT
>NC_057779.1:17249927-17251222 GCF_014825855.1 Bombus pyrosoma
TGTAGTAATACGATGTAAGGTATAACGTTATGTAGTATTACGTAACAACGTATAAAGCTATATAGTATTACGATATAACGTATAACGTTATGTAGTATTACATTATAACGTATAACGTTATATAGTATTACGATATGACGTATAACGATATGTAGCATTACGATATAACGTATAACGTTATGTAGTATTACATTATAACATAAAACGTTATACAGTATTACCATATGACGTATAACGTTATAAGGTACTACGCTATAACGTATAACGATATGTAGTATTACGTTAAAACGAATAACGTTCTCTAGAATTACGTTATAACGCATAACGTTATATAGTACTACGATATAACGTATAACGATATGTAGCATTACGATATAACGTATAACGTTATGTAGTATCACATTATAACATGAAACGTTATATAGTATTACGATATGACGTATAACGTTATAAGGTACTACGCTATAACGTATAACGATATGTAGTATTACGTTAAAACGAATAACGTTATGTAGAATTACGTTATAACGTATAACGTTATATAGTACTACGATATAACGTAAAACGATATGTATCATTACGATATAACGTATAACGTTATGTAGTATTACATTATAACGTAAAACGTTATATAGTATTACGATATGACGTATAACGTTATAAGGTACTACGCTATAACGTATAACGATATGTAGTATTACGTTGAAACGAATAACGTTATGTAGAATTACGTTATAACGTATAACGTTATGTAGTCTTACGTTATCACGTATGACAACAGGTAGTATTACGATATAACGTATAACGTTATGTAACAATACGTTAGAGCGTATAAAGTTTTGTAGCATTACGATATAAAGTATATCGTTATAAGGTATTACGCTATAACGTATAACGTTACATTTTATTACGAAATAACGTGCAACGATATGTAGTATCACGATATAACGTATGGCGATATGTAGTATTGCGATATAACGTATAACGTTATGTAGTATTACGTTACAACGTATAACGTTATATAAGATTACGATATAACGTATAGCGCTATGTAGCATTACGTTATAGCGTATAACGTTATGTAGTATTACGTTAGAACGAATAACGTTATGTAGTATTACGATATAACGTGTAAGGATATGTTGTATTTCGACATACCGTATAACGTTATGTAGCATTACGATATAACGTATAACGTTATGTAGCATTATGATATAAAGTATAACGATATGTACTAATACGTTACAACGTATAACGTTATATAGGATTACGATATAACGTATAGCGCTATGTAG
>NC_057779.1:17251722-17252966 GCF_014825855.1 Bombus pyrosoma
CATATAACGTATAACGTTATGCAGAATTACGTTATAACGTATAACGTTATAGAGTAATACGATATAACGTATAACATTATATGGTACTACGATATAACGTATAACGTTATATAGTAATACCATATAACGTATAACGTAATATGGTACTACGATATAACGTATAACGATATGTAGTATTACGTTATAACGTATAACGTTACATAGTATTACGATATAACGTATAAGGTTATATGGTACTACGATATAACGTATAACGATATGTAGTAATACGATATAACGTATAATGTAATGTAGCATTACGTAACAACGTATAACGCTATATAGTATTACGATATAACGTATAACGTTATGTAGCATTACGTTATTGCGTATAACGTTATGTAGCACTACGTAACATCGTATAAGGCTATATAGTATTACGATATAACGTATAACGATATGTGGTATTACGATATAACGTATAACGTTATATGGTACTACTACATAACGTATTACGATATAACGTATAACGATATGTAGTATTACGTTATAACGTATAACGTTATGTAGAATTACGATATAACGTATAACGTTATGCAGAATTACGTTATAACATGTAACGTTATGTAGCATTACGTTATAGGAAATAACGTTATGTAGTACTACGTAACAGCGTATTACGTTATACAGTATTACGATATAACGTATAACGTTATGTAGTATCGCGTTATAGCGTATAACGTTATATAGTATTACGATATGACGTATAACGTTATATGGTACTACGATATAACGTATAACGATATGTACTGTTACGTTATAACGTATAAAGATACGCAGTATTACGTTACAACGTATAACGTTATGTAATATGAAGTTATAACGTATAACGTTATATGGTACTACGATATAACGTATAACGATATGTAGTATTATGATATAACGTATAACGTAATGTAGTATTACGTAACAACGTATAACGCTATATAGTATTACGATATAACGTATAACGTTATGTAGTATCGCGTTATAGCGTAAAACGTTATATAGTATTACGATGAAACGCATAACGATATGTAGTATTACGTTATAACGTATAACGTTATGTAGTATTACGTTATAACGTATAACGTTATGTAGCATTACGATATAACGTATAACGATATGTAGTATTACGATATAACGTATAACGTAATGTAGTATTACGTAACAACGTATAACGCTATATAGTATTACAATATAACGTATAACGTTATGTAGTATCG
>NC_057779.1:17253466-17255005 GCF_014825855.1 Bombus pyrosoma
CGATATGTAGTATTACGATATAACGTATAACGTTATGTAGTATTACGATATGACGTATAACGTTATGTAGTATTAGATTATAACGTATAACGTTATATAGTATTACGATATGACGTATAACGTTATGTAGTATGACATTCTAACGTATAACGTTATATAGTATTACGATATCACGTAGAACGTTATGTAGTATTACGTTATAACTTATAACGTTATGTAGTGTTACGCTTTAACGTATGACGACATGTAGTATTACGATATAACGTCTAACGTTATGTAGTATTACGTTACAACGTATAACGCTATATAGTATTACGATATAACGTATAACGTTATGTACTATTACGTTATAACGTATAGCGTTATGTAGTAATACGTTACAACGTATAACGTTCTATAGTATTACGATATAACGTATAACGTTGTGTAGTATTACGATATGACGTATAACGTTATGTAGTATTAAATTATAACGTATAACGATTTGTAGTATTACGATATAACGTATAACGTTATTTAGTATTACGTTACAACATATAACGTTATATAGTATTACGATATAACATATAACGTTATGTAGTATTACGTTATAACGTATAACGTTATGTAGTGTTACGCTATAACGTATGACGACATGTAGTATTACGATATAACGTCTAACGTTATGTAGTATTACGTAACAACGTATAACGCTATATAGTATTACGATATAACGTATGACGTTATGTAGTATTACGTAATAACGTATAACGCTATATAGCATTACGATATAACGTATAACGTTATGTAGTATCACATTATAACGTATAACGCTATATAGTATTACGATATGACGTATAACGTTATAAGGTACTACATTACAACGTATAACGTTATACAGTATTACGATATAACGTATAACGTTATGTAGTATTACGATATAACGTATAACGATATGTAGTAATACGATGTAAGGTATAACGTTATGTAGTATTACGTAACAACGTATAAAACTATATAGTATTACGATATAACGTATAACATTATGTAATATTACGTTATAACGTATAACGTTATGTAGTGTTACGCTATAACGTATGACGACATGTAGTATTACGATATAACGTCTAACGTTATGTAGTATTACGTAACAACGTATAACGCTATATAGTATTACGATATAACGTGTAAGGATATGTTGTATTTCGACATACCGTATAACGTTATGTAGCATTACGATATAACGTATAACGTTATGTAGCATTATGATATAAAGTATATCGATATGTACCAATACGTTACAACGTATAACGTTATATAGTATTACGATATAACGTATAACGATTTGTAGTACTATAGTCTAACGTATAACGTTATATAGTATTACGATATCACGTAGAACGTTATAAGGTACTACGCTATAACGTATAACGGTATGTAGTATTACGATATAACGTATAACGTTGTGTAGTATTACGTTACAACATATAACGTTATATAGTATTACGATATAACGTACAACGTTATGTAGTATTACGTTATAACGTATAACGTTATGTA
>NC_057779.1:17255505-17256755 GCF_014825855.1 Bombus pyrosoma
CTATGTATTATTACGATATAACGTTTAACGTTACATGGTATTACGTTATAACGTATAACTTAATGTAGCATTACGTTATAACGTATAACGTTATATACAATTACGTTATAACGTATAACGTTATATACTGTTACGATATAACATATAACGTCATGTAGCATTACGTTATGATGTATAACGTTATATACTATTACGTTACGACGTACAGCGTTATATACTGTTACGATATAACGTATAACGTTATATAGTGTTACGATATAGCATATAACGTAATGTAGCATTACGTTATAACGTATAACGTTATGTAGTATTACGATATAACATATAACGTTATGTAGCGTTACGTTATAACATATAACGTTATGTGGTAATACGTTATAACGTATAACGTTATATAGCATTACGATATAACGTTTAACGTTACATGGTATTACGTTATAAGGTATAACGTAATGTAGCATTACGTTATAACGTATAACGTTATATACAATTACGTTATAACGTATAACGTTATATACTGTTACGATATAACGTATAACGTTATGTAGCATTACGTTATAATGTAGAACGTTATATACTATTACGTTACAACGTATAGCGTTATATAATGTTACGATATAACGTATAACGTTATATAGTGTTACGTTATAACGTATAACGTTATGTAGTATTACGATCAAACATATAACGTAATGTAGCATTACGTTATAACATATAACGTTATGTAGTGTTACGATATAACATATAACGTTATGTAGCATTACGATATAACGTTTAACGTTACATGGTATTACGTTATAAGGTATAACGATATGTAGCATTACGTTATAACGTATAACGTTATGTAGTATTACGATATAAGATATAACGTTATGTAGTATTACGTTATAACGTATAACGTTATGTAGCATTGCGTTATATAGTATAACGTTATATGGTGAAACGTTATAACGTATAACGTTATATAGCATTACGTTATAACGTATAACGTGAAGTAGTATTACGTTGTAACGTATAACGTTATGTAGCATTACGTTTTAACGTATAACGCTATATACTGTTACGATATAACGTATAACGTTATATAGTAATACGTTATAACGTATAACGTTATGTAGTATTACGATATATCATATAAGGTTATGTAATATTACGTTATAACGTATAACGTTATATAGTATTACGTTGTAAGGTATAACGTTATGTAGCATTACGTTATTACGTATAACGTTATATACTATTACGTTATA
>NC_057779.1:17257255-17258461 GCF_014825855.1 Bombus pyrosoma
ACATTATACGTTATATCGTAATACCATATAACGTTATACGTTATATCGTAATACTACATACCGTTGTACGTTATATCGTAATACCATATAATGTTATACGTTACAAAGTAATACTACATAACGTTATACGTTATATCGTAATGCTACATAACGTTATACGTTATATCGTAAGACAACATATCGTTATGCGTTATATCGTAATACCATATAACGTAATACGTTATAACGTAGTGCTACATATCGTTATACGTTATATCGTAGTACCATATAACGTTATACGTTATATCGTAATACCATATACGTTATACGTTATAACGTAATTCTACACAACGTTATACGTTATATCGTAAGGCTACATATCGTTATACGTTATATCGTAATACTACATAACGTTATACGTTGTATCGTAATACTATATAATATTATACGTTATAAGGTAATACCACAAAGCTTTATACGTTAAAACGTAATAGTAGATAACGTTATACGTTATATCGTAATATTATATAACCTTATACGTTATAAGGTAATACTACATAACGTTATACGTTATAATGTAATAGCACATAACATTATACGTTGTATCTTAATACTACATATCGTTATACGTTATATCGTAATATTACATATCGTTATACGTTATATCGTAATACTACATAGCGTTATACGTTATATCGTAATATGATATGACGTTATACGTTATAAGGTAATACAACATAGCGTTATACAATATAAGGTAATACTACACTGCGTTGTACGATATAACGTTATAGTACACAGCGTTATACGTTACATCTTAATACTACATATCGTTATACGCTATATCGTAATACTACATATCGTTATACGTTATATCGTAATACTACATAACATTATACGTTATATCGTAATACCATATAACGTTATACGTTATATCGTAATACTACATACCGTTGTACGTTATATCGTAATACCATATAATGTTATACGTTACAAAGTTATACTACATAACGTTATACGTTATATCATAATGCTACATAACGTTATGCGTTATATCGTAATACTACATATCGTTATACGTTATATCATATTACCTTATAAGGTTATACGTTATATCGTAATCCTACATAACGTTATACGTTGTAACGAATTACTTCATATCGTTATACGCTATATCGTAATACCATATAACGTTATACGTTATAACGTAATACTACATAACGTTAT
>NC_057779.1:17258961-17260052 GCF_014825855.1 Bombus pyrosoma
AATACTATATAACGTTATACGTTATAAGCTAATAGCATATAACGTTATACGTTATAATGTAATACTACATAACGTAATACGTTATATCGTAATACCACATAACGTTATACGTTATAACGTAATGCTATATAACGTTATACGCTATAACGTAATACTACATAACGTTATACGTTATATCGTAATACTACATAACGTTATACGTTATAGGCTAATAGTATATAACGTTATACGTTATAACGTAAAACTACATAACGTTATACGTTATATCGTAATACCACATAATGTTATACTTTATAACGTAATGCTATATAACGTTATACGTTATAATGTAATACTACATAACGCAATACGTTATATCGTAATACCACATAACGTTATACGTTCTAACGTAATGCTGTATAACGTTGTACGTTATAAGCTAATAGTATATAGCGTCAAACGTTATAATGTAACACTATATAACGTAATACGTTATATCGTCATACCACATACCGTTATACCTTATAATGTAATGCTATATAACGTTATACGTAATAACGTAATGCTATATAACTTTATACGTTATAACGTAATGCTACATAACGTTATACGTTATATGCTAATAGTATATAACGTTATACGTAATAATGTAATACTACATAACGTAATATGTTATATCGTAATACCACATAACGTTATACGTTACAACATAATGCTATATAACGTTATACGCTATAACGTAATACTACATAACGTTATGCGTTATAAGCTAATAGTATAAAACGTTATACGTTATAATGTAATACTACATAACGTAATACGTTAAGTCGTAATACCACATACCGTTATACGTTATAACGTAATACTACATAAAGTAAAACGATATGTCGTAATACCACATGACGTTATACGTTATAACATAATACCATATAACGTTATAAGTTATAAGCTAATAGTATATAGCGTCATACGTTATAATGTAATACTATATAACGTTATACGTTATAAGCTAATAGCATATAACGTTATACGTTATAATGTAATACTACATAACGTAATACGTTATATCGTAATACCACATAACGTTATACGTTATAACGTAATGCTATATA
>NC_057779.1:17260552-17262992 GCF_014825855.1 Bombus pyrosoma
ATAACGTTCTGTGGTATTACGATATAACGTATAACTTTGTATGATATTACGTTATAACATATAACGTTATATAGTAATACGTTATAACATATAACGTTATATGGTATTACGCTATAACGTATAACGGCATATAGCATTACGTTATAACGTATAACGTTACATGATATTACGATATAACCTATAACGTTATGTGGTATTACGATATAACGTATTACGTTATGTAGTATTACATTATAACGTATAACGTTATATACTATTAGCTTATGACGTATAACATTATATAGTATTACGTTACAACGTATAACGTTATATAGCATTACATTATAACGTATAACGGTATGTGGTATTACGATATAACGTATTACGTCATGTAGTATTACATTATAACGTATAACGTTATATACTATTAGCTTATAACGTATAACATTATATAGTATTACGTTATAACGTATAACGTTATATAGCATTACATTGTAACGTATAACGGTATGTGGTATTACGATATAACGTATTACGTTATGTAGTTTTACATTATAACGTATAACGTTATATACTATTAGCTTATAACGTATAACGTTATATAGCATTACATTATAAGGTATAACCGTATGTGGTATGACGATATAACGTATTACGTTATATAGTATTACATTATAACGTTTGACGCTATATACTATTAGCTTATAACGTATATATAAGGTAATACCATATAACGCAGCACTGTATAACTTAATACTATATGGTATAATTCTATATTACGTAATACGTTTTAATGTAACAACGGAAAACGTAATACTATATAACGTTATTTGATGTCACTTAATATTGTGTAACGTAATATGTCATAGCGTAATACTGTATGACGTAATACGTTATATCGTAATGCTATATAACATAATACCGTATATCGTAAAGCTATATCACGTAATATTATATAACGTAATATTATATAGCATAATACGTTTTAGCGTAATGC
The DNA here is from genome assembly GCF_014825855.1 of Bombus pyrosoma. Classification (NCBI taxonomy): domain Eukaryota; kingdom Metazoa; phylum Arthropoda; class Insecta; order Hymenoptera; family Apidae; genus Bombus; species Bombus pyrosoma. The sequence continues at coordinate 17,261,529 of NC_057779.1, forward strand.
TGTATTACGTAATTCTATATAACGTTTTACTATATAAAGTAATAAGTTATAACGTATTTCTATATAATGTAATACGTTACAACGTAATGCTATATAACGCATCACGTTATGTCGTTATACTGTTACGTTCTATTTAGTTGCCGACGGGAAGGTAGCGTTAACTGACATTTAATGTTATTGACAATAAGTTCCACTTTCTGCTAACCTGCCATGTTCGGGAATACTGACACGGGATTAACGTTGTTCGAAAGTAAATTTGCGATATGTAATTATTTATTCAAATTTTACTCGATTTCGATATTGATAATTGACTGACAGTCTGACGGATATAAAATTTTTCGGTTGACAAAATGATAACTAACTCTTCGGTATACAATGATAATTGTTCGATTGACGAACGGTAATTAATATACTCGATGGGCGAAGGATAATAATTATTATTACTCGATATACGAGCGGTACAAGCAGGTACGGAATGTTAAACGATGTACACAATAATAACAAACGAATTCATCTGGAAATACATGCATCTTCCACGTAACGCGTACATGATCTTTTCCGAATTCAAAACAAAGCATAATATCCCGCATAATAATTACATCGGTCTTTATAAACATCGTACAATTTGTCTAGCTTAGAACGAGAGAAAGAAAATGAAGCTACTGACACTGTATAAAAATGGGACATACGACTTGTTGTGCTAAATTGTTTAACGTTCTATTTTCGCGACGCTACACTTTTGACAATATCGAAAAATTATAAACTCCGAGATGTCTGAATTAAAGTAGGAAGAAGCCAAAGAAAAACAGCAATCCATCAGAAAATAAATTAAAAATTGCGGCGCGTTCTTTCGTTCACGATCTTTCGAAAAAGATCAATGGAACCCTTAATTTCCCTTAAAAATGGGAAAACAAGAAGATGCCCGATCAATCAGATGATAAAGGAAAAAATCGCGACGCACCCGAAACGAACGATATCGCGATCTCTCCAAAGAACTAACAAACCTACGCGACGTGTCCTCGTACACGAGATAACCCCAAGGTTCAGCGGAAAGCCCAAAAATTGACCGTAACTCCCGTAATTCCCGTTTTGCCGTTCGAAACTTACACGAGTCGCGATCGAGGAAGCTATTTTAAATATTCTGGTATTGCGACTTGCAATACTATAAAATTAATTGAAAACTAACACTTTTATAATCTAATTTTAAGCAATGGGAACAGGATAAATTCTGATACGTATAGTTCAATAAGAAATTCTAAAAATTAATAATAAAGTTTGCAAGAGACAATCGCGATATCGTAATTCGTAACTCTAAAGCAAACGCGATTATCATTTTATCGCAACTCTAATTCAAATCGTAATCATTTTCTCGCCACACTAATAAAGAGCCGCGATGTCATCTCGCAATTCTAATATAACCCGTAATTAATTTGTCGCAACACTAATAAGAAAAATCGCGATTTG
>NC_057779.1:17263492-17265286 GCF_014825855.1 Bombus pyrosoma
TATAACGTATAACTTTGTATACTATTAGCTTATAACGTATATCGTTATGTATCATTACGTTATAACGTATAACGTTATATAGCATTACGTTATAACGTGTAACGTTATATAGCATTACATTATAAGGTGTAACGGTATGTGGTATGACGATATAACGTATTACGTTATACAGTATTACATTATAACGTTTGTCGCTATATACTATTAGCTTATAACGTATAACGTTATATGGTATTACGTTATAACGTATAACGTTATATGGTATTACGATATAACATATAACGCTATGTGGTATTACGTTAGAACATATAACGTTATGTGGTATTATGATATAACATATAACGCTATGTGGTATTACGTTGGAACATATAACGTTATGTGGTATTACGATATAACGAATAACGTTATTTGGTATGACGATATAACGTGTAACGACATATAGTATTACGTTATAACGTATACCGTTATGTAGTACTACGATATAACCTAAAAAGTTATATAGTATTACAGTATAACGTATAATGTTATATAGTATTATACTCCACATTTGCGTAACTCTATATAACGTTATACGTTATATTGTAATACTATATGGTGTTATGCAATTACGTTATATAACGTGATACGATATACTGTACCACTATATAGTGTAATTTGCTATGACGTAATACGTTATATCGAAATGCTATATAACTTAATATTATATGACGTAGTTCATTATTATGTAATTCGTTAAAACGTATTGCGATATAAGGTAATACCATATAACGCAGCACTGTATAACTTAATACTATATGGTATAATTCTATATTACGTAATACGTTTTAATGTAACAACGTAAAACGTAATACTATATAACGTTATTTGATGTCACTTAATATTGTGTAACGTAATATGTCATAGCGTAATACTGTATGACGTAATACGTTATATCGTAATGCTATATAACATAATACCATATATCGTAAAGCTATATCACGTAATATTATATAACGTAATATTATATAGCATAATATGTTTTAGCGTAATGCTGTATAACGTAATTCTATATAACGTTTTACTATATAAAGTAATAAGTTATAACGTATTTCTATATAATGTAATACGTTACAACGTAATGCTATATAACGCATCACGTTATGTCGTTATACTGTTACGTTCTATTTAGTTGTCGACGGGAAGGTAGCGTTAACTGACATTTAATGTTATTGACAATAAGTTCCACTTTCTGCTAACCTGCCATGTTCGGGAATACTGACACGGGATTAACGTTGTTTGAAAGTAAATTTGCGATATGTAATTATTTATTCAAATTTTACTCGATTTCGATATTGATAATTGACTGACAGTCTGACGGATATAAAATTCTTCGGTTGACTAAATGGTAATTCTTCGGTTGACAAGATGATGATTTTTCGGTTGACAAAATGATAACTAACTCTTCGGTATACAATGATAATTGTTCGATTGACGAACGGTAATTAATATACTCGATGGACGAAGGATAATAATTATTATTACTCGATATACGAGCGGTACAAGCAGGTACGGAATGTTAAACGATGTACACAATAATAACAAACGAATTCATCTGGAAATACATGCATCTTCCACGTAACGCGTACATGATCCTTTCCGAATTCAAAACAAAGCATAATATCCCGCATAATAATTACATCGGTCTTTATAAACATCGTACAATTTGTCTAGCTTAGAACGAGAGAAAGAAAATGAAGCTACTGACACTGTATAAAAATGGGACATACGACTTGTTGTGCTAAATTGTTTAACGTT
>NC_057779.1:17265786-17268733 GCF_014825855.1 Bombus pyrosoma
AAATTCGAAAAATCGACAGGCAAAACCAGAGACGAAAGCATGCTCTACCCGTGCCAGTTTCAGCGTCGATTTTTCAAATTATATTTCCAGAAACAGGTTGGTCACACGAAAACGCGTCTACCCGACCAGAGACTGTGCCAACCTACCGGGCTTATATATTATTATAATTAACAGACATTACTTATAATTAACAGACATACCAAAAGGTATACTACTTATCCTACCTAGCGCTATATTTAAAAATGGCGAAACAGGCACACCAACACACTCGCTCCACGGTTCTCACACAAACGCCCGAGCGCAAAGGTCCTACACTAGAGAGGACGTCCCGTGACGCCTCCGACACCCGAGCTTAACACACAGCATGCACACTCTAAGGTACGTACCATTTTTCTGAAATCGACTGACGAAGGCTAGCGACTGTTGCGTAAAACGCGATAAAAGTTCATCTCAATTTTAATTACAAATATTCATAATTCAGAGAGTGCGTTTATTTTTCAAAGAAATTGTAGATGGTACGAAATGTGGTATCATTTATTATAATTTAACAATAAAATTAATGACACTAATATCTCTGATTCCCTGTATTCGATAACGAATCTTTGTTTTTACAGGTTGTGATTGAAATGATATTTGTTTGAATTTATTTTTTATTATTTAGATTTATAGTAAATGGAATAAATACTAAACGACGCAATTCCACAGCCTAATCACACACTATGTGGAAAGTACGTCGTGCACGATACGCTAACTCATAGTCAGTCGCTTACAAATTATTATAAAATCAATGGTCATCGTACTCATTGCCTTTCTCTCACCCAAGTAGCACCTGAGCATGTGAGTGAGATCCTGGCATTGAATATGGAAGGGGTTATACCTGAAAATCCTAACTGAAAAAACGTATTACTGTATTTAATTTGTATCTAACGGACTAATCTTTCTTCATTTTACATTTTCGAACTTTATCTCTATTACTATCACTGTATAGTCTAGGTTATTAATTTTATAATTTACCGAAATACTAATATTGAATTTATTTATAGAAAACAGCATAAATAAGATCAATGCAATATAATGATTCATTCAAATAATTGGCTCTATGGACTATTGAAATTCCATTACGAAAGAGACAAATTGACAATGAATAATAAAACTATTTAGTAACTGACTCAAAGTTAGACATTACTGCAAACAATCTCAGGCAATTCCTTCGTCAAAGCACATTTTCGAAAGTATAAAAGCTGTGTTCAAAACTTGTTGCTTTGATTCCAAAATTTGCCTGTTGCGAAATTTCTTCTTGCACATAAAATTCCATATTTGTACGGCAGGACTGAACTTTACTATCCCTATATGTATATTTTAAATTAATACTCAAATTCAAAAATGAATGGCAAACAATTAAATCCATCGTGATAGTGCCATCAGAGAAAAGAAGGTGAAATAAAAAATGATTTATTATCGTTATTATTAAATATGTAATAATTGCAATTTTTAATGCAACGAAGTCGGAGGATATCCGACTTCATCACTACGAAATATTTAATTAAATCATTGCAACTCTCTGTAGATATACATTTTTAATACACTCCAACTTTAAAAGTGATTATAGTGAACATACATGTCTTCAATCACAAATATTCAAATTAACTGTTAATATAATATCATTTTTATCAGTTAGTAGTATTATTAATATTGTCAATATAAAATAGTTCATTATCATGTAAATAACATAAACAAAAACGCGATATGCAAGAAGATCTATCCTGAACTAATAAATAATACATAGAAAAAGAAAATGTTACTACTTACGGGTATAATAAATACCCACGGTCACTGTGCTCGCAAAAAATTCTACGTAATACAACCAATCACCCGTGTCGATTCGGACCTTTCGTCCTACGACATGATTGAGTGACCAGAGGGACAAAAATGCATGTGACTCACGATAAGATGCGAGAAATGTAGTCATCGATGCCATGGTAGCCCAGGAAAAGTCATCGTGAAGATCGTTATCAAGGAGGAGTCATGCAATCCCATCATGGAAAACACTGTAACAATGTATGGAATATTATAATTTGCTCTTAAATATGACGTTAATTAATTGGAAAATTTAAAGCAGTGGAAGATTAATGTCTATTAATCTCTATTAAAATTTTAATGACAATATTCAAATTAGGAGTAGCAAATTGAAATACATAGCAATAGAATTAAATAATTTACATATTACTTACATCCTTGGCTTTTGAAGCACCACTAGGTCCTTTTCAGGAAGCAGGAGGAAGAAGAAGGAGTGATAAACCTTTAACAAAACATATACCTTTTTATAGATGTATAAATAATACATGCGTGAATAATTTATTTTGAAACTTAAGTAATGATTCAGCAAACAAATGTTAAATAACGTAATATGGAATTCTATGAAAACCTTAAACTTTAATAACAATAAAAAAGTTAAATTGTTAGTGAACTCTAATTACTGTAACAACTGAAACTCTGATATTAAAGTATAAAATCAGACTTGTTTTTGTTATTTTGAATAATTAAAGCAAAATACAAGGAATAAAATTAATTGGAATACAATATGCAAAGATTCTTACATGCTTAGTTCTGAAGCATCACTGCGTCCTTTCCGAAGCACAGGAAAAAGTAGAAATTATGAAAAACTGAAACAAAACATATGAAATATTATAATTTGTTCTTAAAAATCGTTCATTGTTAAAGAAGTATAAACTAATGAAATATAAAACTCTATTCAAACTTGAAATATTAATAACAATACAAATTGAAATTGTGTTAAAATCTAATTACTATAAAAAGTTTTCTCATTATATTATATTATATTAATATTTTCTCATTTCAATATACAAAAATATAACAACTTCGCAATAGATTGTTTTCTAATAACAATTAAATGATTTGCATAATTTGCTATATATTAATATAAAAA
>NC_057779.1:17269233-17270313 GCF_014825855.1 Bombus pyrosoma
AACGTTATACGTTATATCGTAATTTCATATAACGTTATACGTTATAACGTAATACTATATCTCGTTAAACGTTATAACGTAATAGTATATAACGTTATACGTTATAACGTATAACCATATAACGTTATACGTTATAACGTAATAGTATATAACGTTATACGTTATAATGTAATACTATATAACGTTAAACCTTATATCGCAATACTACATAACGTTATACGTTATAACGTAATACCATGTAACGTTATACGTTATAATGTAATACTATATAACGTTAAACGTTATATCGTAATACTACATAACGTGATACGTTATAACGTAATGCTACATTACGTTATATGTTATATCGTAATACTACATAACGCTATACGTCATATCGTAAAACTACATAACGTTATACGTTATAACGTAATACTACATAATGTTATACGTTATAACGTAATACTACATAACGTTATACGTTTTAACGTAATGCTACATAAAGTTATATGTTATATCGTAATACTACATAACGTTATACGCTATATCGTAATACCACAGAACTTTAAACGTTATAACGTATTACCATATAACGTTATACCGTATAACGTAATACTACATAACGTTATACGTTAAAGCGTAATACTATATAACGTTAAACGTTATAACGTAATAGTATATAACGTTATACGTTATATCGTAATACCACATAACGTTATACGTTAAAACGTATTACCATATAACGTTATACGTTATAACGTAATACAACATAACGTTTTAACATAATGCTACATAACGTTATACGTTATAACGTAATACTACATAACGTTATACGCTATATCGTAATACCACATAACGTTATTCGTTAAAAAGTAATACTACATAACGTTATACGCTATATCGTAATACCACATAACGATATACGTTAAAAAGTAATACTACATAACGTTACACGTTATAACGCAATACTATATAACGTTATACGTTATAACGTAATTTCATATAACGTTATACATTATAACGTGATACTATATAACGTTAAACGTTATAACGTAATAGTATATAACATTATACGTTATAACGTAATGCTACATTACGTTA
>NC_057779.1:17270813-17272898 GCF_014825855.1 Bombus pyrosoma
TACGTAGTATTGCGATATAACGTACAACGTTATGTAGCGTTACGTTATAACGTATAACGTTATGTAGCATTACGTTATAACGTATAACCTTATATGGTAATACGTTTTAACGTATAACGTTATGTAGCATTACTATATAACGTACAACGTTATACACTATTACCTTATAACGTATAACGTTACATGGAACTACGTTATATCGTATAACGTTATATATTATTACGTTTTAACGTATAACGTTATGTAGTATTACGAATAAACGTTTAACGTTATATAGTATTACGTTATAAGGTATTTCGTTATATAGTATTACGTTTTAACGTGTAACGATATGTAGTATTACGATATAACGTATAACGTTATGTAGTATTACGTTATAACGTATAACGTTATATAGTATTACGTTATAACGTATAACGTTATATGGTTATACGTTTTAACGTATAACGTAATGTAGTATTACGATATCACATATAACGTTATATAGTATTACGTTATAACGTATAACGTTATATGGTTATACGTTATAACGTATAACGTTATGTAGTATTACTTTTCAACGTATAACGTTATGTGGTATTACGATATAGCGTATAACGTTATGTAGTATTACGTTATAACGTATAACGTTATGTAGCATTATGTTAAAACGTATAACGTCATGTTGTATTACGTTATAACGTATAACGTTATATGGTAATACGTTTTAACGTATAACGTTATGTGGTATTACGATATAACGTATAACGTTATATACTATTACGTTATAACTTTTAACGTTATATAGTATTACGTTTTAACGTATAACGTTATGTAGTATTACGTTATAACATATAACGTTAGATAGTATTACGTTTTAACTTATTACGAAATGTAGTATTACGATATAAGGTATAACGTTATATAGTATTACGTTATAACGTATAACGTTATATGATTATACGTTTTAACGTATAATGTAATGTAGTATTACGATATCACATATAACGTTATATAGTATTACGTTATAACGTATAACGTTATATGGTTATACGTTATAACGTATAACGTTATGTGGTATTACTATATAACGTATAACGTTATGTAGCATTACGTTATAGCGTATAACGTTATATGGTAATATGTTTAACGTATAACGTAATGTAGTATTACGATATCACATATAACGTTATATAGTATTACGTTATAACGTATAACGTTGTATGGTTATACGTTATAACGTATAACGTTATGTAGTATTACGATAAAACGTATAACGTTATGTAGCGTTACGTTATAACGTATAACGTAATGTAGTATTACGATATCACATATAACGTTATATAGTATTACGTTATAACGTATAACGTTATGTAGTGTTACGATATAACGTATAACGTTATGAAGCATTACGTTATAACGTATAACGTTATATGGTAATACGTTTTAACGTATAACGTAATGTAGTATTACGATATCACATATAACGTTATATAGTATTACGTTATAACGTATAACGTTATATGGTAATACGTTTTAAAGTATAACGTAATGTTGAATTACGATATCACATATAACGTTATGTAGCATTACTATATAACGTACAACGTTATATAGTATTACCTTATAACGAATAACGTTACATGGTATTACGTTATAACGTATAACGTTATATACCATTACGTTATAACGTTGAACGTTATATAGTATAACGTTATAACGTATAACGTTATATGGTAATACGTTATAACGTATATCGTTATGTAGTATTACGATATAACGTATAACGTTATGTAGCGTTACGTTATAACGTATAACGTTATGTAGTATTACGTTATAACGTATAACGTTATGTAGTATTACGTTATAACGTATAACGTTCTGTAGCTTTGCGATATGATGTATAGCGTTATGTAGTATTACGATATAACATATAACGTAATGTAGCATTACGTTATAACGTATAACGTTATGTAGTATTACGATATAACGTTTATCGTTATATAGTATTACATTATAACGTATAACGTTATATGAAATTACGTTATAACGTTTAACGTTATGAAGTATTACGATATAACATATAACATTATGTAGCATTACGAT
>NC_057779.1:17273398-17275062 GCF_014825855.1 Bombus pyrosoma
GATATGACGTATATCGTAATGTAGTATTAGGATATAACGTATAACGTCATATAGTAAGGCGATATAGCGTATAACGTAATGTGGTGTTGCTATATGATGTATAACGTTACATAGTATTACGTTATAACGTATAACGTTATGTGGTGATGCGTTATGTGGTATAACGTTATATAGAATTAGATTGTAATGTAAAACGTAATGTTCTATTACGATATGACATATAACGTAATGTAGTATTAGGATATAACGTATATCGTTATATAGCAATACGATATAACGTATAACGTTATGTGGTAGTACGATATGACGTGTAACGTAATGTAGTATTAGAATATAACGTATAACGTCATACAGCAACACGATATAACGTATAACGTTATGTGGTGTTACGATATGACGAATAACGTTACATAGTATTACGTTATAACGTATAACGTTATGTGGTATTACGATATGGCGTTTAACGTAATGTAGTATTAAAATATAACGTATAACGTCATATAGCAATACGATATAACGTATAACGTTATGTGGTGTTATGATATGACGTATAACGTTACATAGTATTACGTTATAATATATAACGTTATGTGGTATTACGATATAACGTAGAACGTCATATGGAAATACGTTATAACGTACAACGTTATGTGGTGTTACGGTATGACGTTACATAGTATTGCGTTATAACGTACAACGTTAAGTGGTACTTCCATATAACGTAACGCTATGTGGTGTTAGGATATGACGTATAACGTTATATAGCATTACGATATAATGTATATCGTTATGTGGTAGTACGACATGACGTATAACGTAATGTAGTATTGGGATATAACGTATATCGTTATATAGCAATACGATATAACGTATACCGTTATGTGGTATTACGATATAACGTATAACGTTATGTGGTATTACGATGTAACGTATTACGTTATGGGGTTTTCCGATATGACGTACAACGTAATGTAGTACTAGAATATAACGTATATCGTCATATAGCAATACGATATAACGTATAACGTTATGTGGTACTACCATATAACGTATAAGGTTATGTGGTGTTGCGATATGACATATAACGTCATATAACAATACGATATAACGTATAACGGTATGTGGTGTTACGATATGACATATAACGTTACATAGTATTACGTTCTAACGTATAACTTTATGTGGTAGTACGATATGACGTATACCGTAATGTAGTTTTCGGATATAACGTACAACGTTATATAGTATTACGATATAACATATATCGTTATGTGTTACTACCATATAACGCATAACGTTATGTGGTGTTACGATATGACGTATAACGTAATGTAGTACTAGAATATAACGTATAACGTCATATAGCAATACGACATGACGTATAACGTTATGTGGTATTACGATATGACGTATAACGTCATATATCAATACAATATGACGTATAACGTCATACAACAATACGATGTGACGTATGACGTTATATCGTATTACGCTATAACGTATAACGTTATGTGGTATTACGATATCACGTATAACGTTATCTGGTATTACGATGTAACGTATAACGTTATGTGGTACTACGATATAACGTATAACGTTATGTGGTGTTACGATATGACGTATAACGTAATGTAGTACTAGAATATAACGTATAACGTCATATA
>NC_057779.1:17275562-17282370 GCF_014825855.1 Bombus pyrosoma
CCTTATGTAATATTACGTTATAATGTATATCGTTATATTTTAATACGTTATAACGTATATCGTTATATGGTAGTACGTTATAACGTATATCCATATGTAATATTACGTTACAATGTATATCGTTATATTTTAATACGTTATAACGTATATCGTTACGTAGTCATACGTTACAACGTATAACGCTATATAGTATTACGTTTTAACGTATATCGTTGTATAGTAATACGTTTTAACGAATAACGTTATGTAGTATTACGCTATATCGTATAACGTCATGTAGTATTACGTTATAACGTATAACGTTATGTATTAATACCTTATAACCTATAACGTTATGTTTTAATACGAAATAACTTATATCGTTATATGGTAATACGTTAGAACGTATATCGTTATATGGTAGTACGTTATAACGTATATCCTTATGTAATATTACGTTATAATGTATATCGTTATATTTTAATACGTTATAACGTATATCGTTATATGGTAGTATGTTATAACGTATAACGTTCAGTAGTATTTCGTTACAACGTATAACGTTATACAGTATTACGTAATAGCGTATATCGTTAAATGGTAGTACGTTATGATGTATAACGTTAGCAGTATTTCGTTATAACGTATAACATTATGTATTATTACGTTATAAGGTATACCGTTATATGGTAATGCGTTATATCGTATAACCTTATGTAATATTACGTTATAATGAATATCGTTATATTTTAATACGTTATAACGTATATCGTTATATGGTAGTACGTTATAACGAATAACGATCAGTAGTATTACGTTATAACGTATAACGTCATGTAGTATTACGTTATAATGTAAAACGTTATATCGTATGACGTTATAATGTATAACGTTATATCGCAATACGTCATAACGTAAAACGTTCAGTAGTACTACGTTATAACGTATAACGTTATGTATTATTACGTTATAACGTACATCGTTATATAGTAATACGTTATAACGAATAACGTTATGTAGTATTTCGCTATAACGAATAATATTACGTATTATTACGTTATAACATATATCGTTATGTGGTAATACGTTATAACGTATATCGTCATATGGCAGTACGTTACTACGTGTAACGTTCAGTAGTATTACGTTATAACGTATAATGTTATGTATTATTACGTTATAGCGTACATCGTTATATGGTAATACCTTATAACGTATATCATTATATGCTAATACGTTATAACGTATATCGTCATATGGCAGTACGTTACAACGTATAACGTTCAGTGGTATTACGTTATAACGTATAACGTTATGTATTATTACGTTTCAGCGTACATCGTTATATGGTAATACGTTATAACGTATACCGTTACGTAGTCATACGTTACAACGTATAACGTTATATAGTATTACGTTATAACGTATATCGTTGTATAGTAATACGTTATAACGAATAACGTTATGTAGTATTACGTTATATAGGATAACGTGATATAGTATTACGATAGAACGTTTAACGTTATATAGTATTACGTTATAACGTATATCGTTGAGTAGTATTACGTTATAACGTATACCGTTACGTAGTCTTACGTTACAACGTATAAGGTTATATAGTATTACGTTATAACGTATATCGTTATACGGTAATACATTATACCGTACAAACTTATGCATTATTACGTTATGACGCATATCGTTATATGGTAATACGTTGCAACGTATATCGTTATATGGTAGTAAGTTATAACGTATAACGATCAGTAGTATTACGTTATAACGTATAACGTCATGTAGTATTACGTTATAATGTAAAACGTTATATCGTGTTACGTTATAATGTATAACGTTATATCGTGTTACGTTATAATGTATAACGTTATATCGTCATACGTTATAACGTAAAACGTTATGTAGTATTACGTTATAACGTATAACGTTATGTAATATTACGTTATATACGTATATCGTTATAGGGTAATACGTTATAACGTATAACGTTATGTATTAATACTTTATAACATATAACGTTATGTATTAATACGAAATAACGTACATGATTATATGGAAATACGTTATAACATATATCGTTTTATGGTAGGACTATATAACGTATAACGTTCAGTAGTAATACGTTACAACGTATAACGTTATGTATTATTACGTTATAACGTACATCCTTATATAGTAATACGTTATAACGTATATCGTGGTATGGTAATAAGTTATAACGTATATCGTTATATTGTAGTACGTTATGATGTATAACGTTCAGCAGTATTTCGTTATAACGTATAACATTATGTATTATTACGTTATAACGTATATCGTTTTATGGTAATACGTTATAACGTATAACGTTATATAATATTACGTTATAACGTATATCGTTATATGGTAGTACGTTATAACGTATAACGTTATGTGTTAATACGAAATAACGTATATCGTTATATGGTAATACGTTATAACGTATATCGTCATATGGCAGTACGTTACTACGTATAACGCTCAGTAGTATTACGTTATAACGTATAATGTTATGTATTATTACGTTATAGCGTACATCGTTATATGGTAATACCTTATAACATATATCATTATATGCTAATACGTTATAACGTATATCGTCATATGGCAGTACGTTACAACGTATAACGTTCAGTGGTATTACGTTATAACGTATAACGTTATGTATTATTACGTTTCAGCGTACATCGTTATATGGTAATACGTTATAACGTACATCGTTATATGAAAAATACGTTATAACGTATACCGTTACGTAGTCATACGTTACAACGTATAACGTTATATAGTATTACGTTATAACGTATATCGTTGTATAGTAATACGTTATAACGTATATCGTTGTATGGTAATAAGTTATAACGTATATCGTTATATTGTAGTACGTTATGACGTATAACGTTCAGCAGTATTTCGTTATAACGTATAACATTATGTATTATTACGTTATAACGTATATCGTTTTATGGTAATACGTTATAACGTATAACGTTATGTAATATTACGTTATAACGTATATCGTTATATGGTAGTACGTTATAACGTATAACGTTATGTATTAATACGAAATAACGTATATCGTTATATGGAAATACTTTATAACGTATATCGTTATATGGTAGGACGTTATGACGTATAACGTTCAGTAGCATTTCGTTATAACGTATCATATTATGTATTATTACGTTATAAGGTATATCGTTATATGGTAATACGTTATAACGTATAACCTTATGTAATATTACGTTATAATGAATATCGTTATATTTTAATACGTTATAACGTATATGGTTATATGGTACTACGTTATAACGTATAACGATCAGTAGTATTACGTTATAACGTATAACGTCATGTAGTATTACGTTATAATATAAAACGTTATATCGTAATACGTTATAATGTATAACGTTATATCGTAATTCGTCATAACGTAAAACGTTATGTAGTATTACGTTATAACGTATAACGCTATTTAATATTACGTTATAACGTATATCGTTATAGGGTAATACGTTATAACGTATATCGTTATAGGGTAATACGTTATAACGTATATCGTTATAGGGTAATACGTTATAACGTATAACGTTATGTAGTATTACGTTATAACGTATAGCGTTATGTAGTCTTACGTTAAAACCTATAACGCTATATACTATTACGTTATAACGTATAGCCATATGTAATATTACGTTATAACGTATATCGTTATATGGTAATACGTTATAACGTATATCGTTATATGGTAGTACGCTATAACGTATAACGTTTAGTAGTATTACGTTATAACGTATAACGTCATGTAGTATTACGTTATAATGTAAAACGTTATATCGTATTACGTTATAATGTATAACGTTATATCGTAATTCGTCATAACGTAAAACGTTATGTAGTATTACGTTATAACGTATAACGCTATGTAATATTACGTTATAACGTATACCGTTGTAGGGTAATACGTTATAACGTATAACGTTATGTAGTATTACGTTATAACGTATAACGTTATGTAGTCTTACGTTAAAACCTATAACGTTATATACTATTACGTTATAAGGTATAACCATATGTAATATTACGTTATAACGTATATCGTTATATGGTAATACGTTATAACGTATATCTTTATATGGTAGTACGATATAACGTATAACGTTCAGTAGTACTACGTTATAACGCATAACGTTATGTAGTATTACGTTATAATGTAAAACGTTATATCGTATTACGTTATAATGTATAACGTTATATCGTAATTCGTCATAACGTAAAACGTTATGTAGTATTACGTTATAACGTATAACGCTATGTAATATTACGTTATAACGTATACCGTTGTAGGGTAATACGTTATAACGAATAACGTTATGTAGTATTTCGTTATAACGTATAACATTACGTATTATTACGTTATAACGTATATCGTTATATGCTAATACGTTATAACGTATATCGTCATATGGGAGTACGTTACAACGTATAACGTTCAGTGGTATTACGTTATAACGTATAATGTTATGTATTATTACGTTATAACGTACATCGTTATAGAGTAATACGTTATAATGAATAACGTTATGTAGTATTACGTTACAATGAATATCGTTATTTTTTAATACGTTATAACGTATATCGTTATATGGTAATACGTTATAACGTATAACGTTATGTATTAATACGTTATAACATATAACGTTGTGTATTAATACGAAATAACGTACACCGTTTTATGGTAATAGGTTATAACGTATATCGTTATATGGTAGGACGATATAACGTATAACGTTCAGTAGTAATACGTTATAACGTATAACTTTCAGTAGTAATACGTTATAACGTATAACGTTATGCATTATTACGTTATAACGTATATCGTTATATAGTAATACGTTATAACGAATAACGTTATGTAGTATTTCGTTATAACGAATAACATTACGTATTATTACGTTATAATGTATATCGTTATATCGTAATACGATATAACGTATATCGTCATATGGCAGTACGTTACAACGTATAGCGTTCAGTAGCATTTCGTTATAACGTATCATATTATGTATTAATACGTTATAAGGTATATCGTTATATGGTAATACGTTATAACGTATATCGTCATATGGCAGTACGTTACTACGTATAACGTTCAGTAGCATATCGTTATAACGTATCATATTATGTATTATTACGTTATAAGGTATATCGTTGTATGGTAATACGTTATAACGTATAACCTTATGTAATATTACGTTATAATGAATATTGTTATATTTTAATACGTTATAACGTATATCGTTATATGGTAGTACGTTATAACGTATAACGATCAGTAGTATTACGTTATAACGTATAACGTCATGTAGTATTACGTTATAATGTAAAACGTTATATCGTATTACGTTATAACTTATATCGTTATATGGTATTACGTTATAACGTATAACGATCAGTAGTATTACGTTATAACGTATAACGTCATGTAGTATTACGTTATAATGTAAAACGTTATATCGTATTACGTTATAACTTATATCGTTATATGGTAATACGTTATAACGTATAACATTATGTATTAATACGTTATAACATGTAACGTTATGTATTAATACGAAATAACGTACTTCGTTATATGGTAATACGTTATAACGTATATCGTTATATGGTAGTACGATGTAACGTATAACGTTCAGTAGAAATACGTTATTACGTATATCGTTATATGGTAGTACGTTATGATGTATAACGTTCAGCAGTATTTCGTTATAACGAATAACATTACGTATTATTACGTTATAACGTATATCATTATATGGTAATACGTTATAACGTATATCGTCATATGGCAGTACGTTACTACGTATAACTTTCAGTGGTATTATGATATAACGTATAAAGTTATGAATTATTACGTTATAGCGTACATCATTAAATGGTAATACGTTATAACGTATATCGTTATATGAAAAATACGTTATAACGTTTACCGTTACGTAGTCATACGTTACAACGTATAACGTTATATAGTATTACGTTATAACGTATATCGTTGTATAGTAATACGTTTTAACGAATAACGTTATATAGTACTACGTTATATCGTATAACGTCATGTAGTATTACGTTATAACGTATAACGTTATGTATTAATACCTTATAACGTATAACGTTATGTATTAATACGAAATAACTTATATCGTTATATGGTAATACGTTATAACGTATATCGTTATATGGCAGTACGTTATAACGTATATCCTTATGTAATATTACGGTATAATGTATATCGTTATATTTTAATACGTTATAACGTATATCGTTATATGGTAGTAAGTTATAACGTGTAACGTTCAGTAGTATTACGTTATAACGTATAACGTCATGTAGTATTACATTATAATGTAAAACGTTATATCGTGTTACGTTATATTGTATAACGTTATATCGTAATACGTTATAACGTATAACGTTATGTAGTATTACGTTATAACGTAAAGCGTTATGTAGTCTTACGTTAAAACCTATAACGTTATATACTATTACGTTATAACGTATAACCTCATGTAATATTACGGTATAACTCATATCGTTATTTGGTAATACGTTATAACGTATATCGTTATATGTTAGTACGTTATAACGTATAACGTTCAGTAGTATTACGTTATAACGTATATCGTTATATGGTAGTACGTTATGATGTATAACGTTCAGCAGTAATTCGTTATAACGTATAACATTATGTATTATTACGTTATAACGTATATCGTTTTATGGTAATACGTTATAACGA
>NC_057779.1:17282870-17284183 GCF_014825855.1 Bombus pyrosoma
ATGCTAATAGTATATAACGTCATACGTTATAATGTAATACTACATAACGTAATACGTTATATCGTAATACCACATACCGTTATACCTTATAATGTAATGCTATATAACGTTATACGTTGTAACGTAATGCTATATAACGTTATACGTTATAACGTAATGCTACATAACGTTATACGTTATAAGCTAATAGTATATAAAGCTATACGTTATAATGTAAGACTACATAACGTAATACGTTATATCGTAATACCACATAACGTTATACGTTATAACGTAATGGTATATAACGTTATACGCTATAACGTAATACTACATAACGTTATACGTTATAAGCTAATAGTATATAAAGTTATACGTTATAATGTAATACTACATAACGTAATACGTTATATCGTAATACCACAAACCGTTATACGTTATAATGTAATGCTATATAACGTTATACGTTATAACGTAACACTATATAATGTTATACGTCATAAGCTAATAGCGTATAACGTTATACGATATAATGTAATACTACATAACGTAATATGTTATATCGTAATAACACATAACGTTATACGTTACAACGCAATGCTTCATAATGTTATACGTTATAAGCTAATAGTATATAACGTTATACGTTATAATGTAACACTACATAAAGTAATACGATATGTCGTAATACCACATAACGTTATACGTAATAAAGTAATACCATATAACGTTATACGTTATAAGCTAATAGTATATAGCGTCAAACGTTATAACGTAATACTATATAACGTAATAAGTTATATCGTCATACCACATACCGTTATACCTTATAATGTAATACCACATAACGTTATACGTTATAACGTAATGCTATATAACGTTATACGCTATAACGTACTACTACATAACGTTATACGTTATAAGCTAATAGTATATAACGTTATACGTTATAATGTAATACTACATAACGTAATACGTTATATCGTAACACCACATACCGTTATACCTTATAATGTAATGCTATATAACGTTATACGTTGTAACGTAATGCTATTTAACGTTATACGTTATAACGTAATGCTACATAACGTTATACGTTATAAGCTAATAGTATATAAAGTTATACGTTATAATGTAGTACTACATATCGTAATACGTTATATCGTAATACCACATAACGTAATACGTTATAATGTAATACTATATAACGTTATACGTTATTACATAATACTAAATAATGTTATACGTTATTACATAATACTACATAACGTCATACGTTATAACGTAACACGGTATAACGTTATACGTTTTATGGTAACGCTATATAACGTTAT
>NC_057779.1:17284683-17286263 GCF_014825855.1 Bombus pyrosoma
CATATAACGTTATACGTTATAGCGTAACACTATATAACGTTATATGTGATATCGTAATACTACATTACGTTATACGTTAAAACGTATAACGGTATAACGTTATGCGTTATAACGTAATACTATATAACGTTAAACGTTATAACGTAATAGTATATAACCTTATACGTTATAACGTAATACCATGTAACGTTATACGTTATAAGGTAATAGTATATAACCTTGTACGTTATATAGTAATGCTACATAACGTTATACGTTATAACGCAATACTATATAACGTTATACGTTATAACGTAATTTCATATAACGTTATACGTTATAACGTAATACTACATAACGTTATACGTTATAAAGTAATTTCATATCGTTATACGTTATAATGTAATACTATATAACGTTAAACGTTATATCGTAATACTACATAACTTTATACGTTATATCGTAATACTACATATCATTACACGTTAAAACGTAATACTATATAACGTTATACGTTATAACGTAGTTCCATGTAACGTTATACGTTATAACATAATGCTACATAACGTTATAAGTTATATCGTAAAACTACATAACGTTATACGTTATAACCTAATCCTACATAACGTTATACGTTAAAACGTAAAACTACATAACGTTATACGTTATAACCTAATGCTACATAACGTTATAAGTTATATCGTAAAACTACATAACGTTATACGTTACAACGTTATACTATATAACGTTATACGTTATTTCATAATGCTATGTAACGTTATACGTTATAACGTGATACTACATAACGTTATACGTTATAACGTATAACCATATAACGTTATACGTTATAACGTAACACTATATATCGTTATATGTCATATCGAAATACTACATTACGTTATACGTTATAACGTATAACCATATAACGTTATACGTAATAACATAATACTATATAACGTTATATGAGATATCGTAATACTACATTACGTTATACGTTAAAACGTATTACCGTATAACGTTATACGTTATAATGTAATGCTACATAACGTTATACGTTATATCGTAATACTACATAACGTTATACGTTATAACGTATAACCATATAACGTTATACGTTATAGCGCAACACTATATAACGTTATATGTGATATCGTAATCCTACATTACGTTATACGTTAAAACGTATAACGATATAACGTTATGCGTTATAACGTAATACTATATAACGTTAAACGTTATAACGTAATAGTATATAACCTTATACGTTATAACGTAATACCATGTAACGTTATACGTTATAAGGTAATAGTATATAACCTTGTACGTTATATAGTAATGCTACATAACGTTATACGTTATAACGTAATACTATACAACGTTAAACGTTATAACGTAGTAGTATATAACGTTATACGTTATAACGTAATACCATGTATCGTTATACGTTATGAGGTAATACTATATAACGTTGTACGTTGTATAATAATGCTACATAACGTTATACGTTATAACGCAATACTATATAACGTTATACGTTATAACGTAATGCTACATAACGTTATATGTTATATCGTAATACTACATAACGTTATACGTTATAA
>NC_057779.1:17286763-17287895 GCF_014825855.1 Bombus pyrosoma
CATTATAACGTATAACGTTATATACTATTAGCATATAACGTATAACTTTATGTAGCATTACGTTATAACGTATAACGTTATATAGCATTACGTTATAACGTATAACGTTATATAGCATTACATTATAAGGTATAACGGTATGTGGTATGACGATATAACGTATTACGTTATATAGTATTACATTATAACGTTTGACGCTGTATACTGTTAGCTTATAATGTATAACGGTATATAGCATTACGTTATAACGTATAACGTTATGTGGTATTACTTTACAACGTATTACGTTATGTAGTATTACATTATAAGGTATAACGTTATATGCTATTAGCTTATGACGTATAACATTATATAGTATTACGATATAACGTATTACGTTATGTAGTATTACATTATAACGTATAACGTTATATACTATTAGCTTATAACGTATAACGTTATGAAGCATTGCGTTATATCTTATAACGTTTTGTGTTATTACGATATAACATATTACGTTATGCAGTATTACATTATATCGTATAACGTTATATACTATTAGCTTATAACGTATAACGTTATGTGGTATTACGATATAACGTATAACGTTATGTAGCATTACGTTATATCGTATAACGTTATGTGGTATTACGATATAAGGTATTACGTTATGTAGTATTACATTATAACGTATAACGTTATATATTATTTGCTTATGACGTATAACATTATATAGTATTACGTTATAACGTATAACGTTATATAGCATTACATTATAATGTATAACGGTATGTGGTATTACTTTATAACGTATTACGTTATGTAGTTTTACATTATAACGTATAACGTTATATACTATTAGCTTATAACGTATAACGTCATGTTGTATTACGTTAAAGCGCATAGCGTTATATAGCATTACGTTATAACGTATAACGTTATACAGCATTACGTTATAACGTATAACGTTATGTGGTATTACGATACAACGTATTACGTTATGTAGTATTACATTATAACGTATAACGTTATATGCTATTAGCTTATGACGTATAACATTATATAGTATTACGATATAACGTATTACGTTATGTAGTATTACATTATAACGTATAACGTTATATACTATTAGCTTATAACGTATAACGTTATG
>NC_057779.1:17288395-17290025 GCF_014825855.1 Bombus pyrosoma
TATAACGTTATATAGTATTACATTATAACGTATTACGTTATGTGGTATTACGATATAACGTATTACGTTATGTAGTATTACATTATAACGTATAACTGTATATACTATTAGCTTATAACGTATAACGTTATGTAGCATTACGTTATAACGTATAACGTTATATAGCATTACGTTACAACGTATAACGTTATATAGCATTGCATTAAAACGTATAACGGTGTGTGGTATTACGATATAACGTATTACGTTATGTAGTATTACATTATAACGTATAACGTTATATACTATTATCTTATAACGTATAACGTTATGTAGTATTACGTTATAGCGTATAACGTTATATAGCATTACGTTATAACGTATAACGTTATGTGGTATTACGATATAACGTATTACGTTATGTAGTATTACATTATAACGTATAACGCTATATACTATTTGCTTATGACGTATAACATTATATAGTATTACGTTATAACGTATAACGTTATGTAGCATTACCTTATAACGTATAACGTTATGTGGTATTACGATATAACGTATTACGTTATGTAGTATTACATTATATCGTATAACGTTATATACGATTAGCTTATAACGTATAACGTTATGTGGTATTACGATATAACGTATAACGTTATATAGCATTACGTTATATCGTATAACGTTATGTGGTATTACGATATAACGTATTACGATATGTAGTATTACGTTATAACGTATAACGTTATATACTATTTGCTTATGACGTATAACATTATATAGTATTACGTTATAACGTATAACGTTATATAGCATTACATCATAACGTATAACGGTATGTGGTATTACGATATAACGTATTACGTTATGTAGTTTTACATTATAACGTATAACGTTATATACTATTCGCTTATAACGTATAACGTTATGTAGTATTACGTTAAAGCGTATGACGTTATGTAGCATTACGTTATAACGTATAACGTTATGTGGTATTACGATATAACGTATTACGTTACGTAGTATTACATTATAACGTATAACGTTATATGCTATTAGCTTATAACGTATAACGTTATATAGTATTACATTATAACGTATGACGCTATATACTATTAGCTTATAACTTATAACGTTATATGGTATTACGTTATAACGTATAACGTCATGTGGTATTACGACATGTCGTATTAATTTATGTAGTATTACGTTATAACGTATAACGTTATGTGGTATTACGATATAACGTATTACGTTATGTATTATTACATTATAACGTATAACGTTATATGCTATTAGCTTGTAGCGTATAACATTATATACTATTACGTTATAACGTATAACGTTATATAGCATTACATTATAACGTATAACGGTATGTGATATTACGATATAACGTATTACGTTATGTAGTATTACAATATAACGTATAACGTTATATACTATTATCTTATAACGTATAACGTTATGTAGTATTACGTTATAGCGTATAACGTTATATAGCATTACGTTATAACGTATAACGTTATGTGGTATTACGATATAACGTATTACGTTATGTAGTATTACATTATAACGTATAACGTTATATGCTATTAGCTTATAACGTATAACGTTATATAGTATTACATTATAACGTATGACGCTA
>NC_057779.1:17290525-17291964 GCF_014825855.1 Bombus pyrosoma
TAGTATTACGTTATAACGTATAACGATATGTAGCATTACATTTTAACGTATGACGGTATGTGGTATTACGATATAACGTATTACGTTATGTAGTTTTACATTATAAAGTATAACGTTATATACTATTAGCTTATAACGCATAACGTTATGTAGTATTACGTTAAAGCGTGTAACGTTATATAGCATTACGTTATAACGTATAACGTTATGTGCTATTACGATATAACGTATTAGGTTATGTAGTATTATGCAATAACGTATAACATTATTTAGTATTATGTAATAACGTATAACGTTATATAGTATTACATTATAACGTATTACGTTATGCGGTATTACGATATGACGTATTACGTTATGTAGTATTACATTATAACGTATAACGTTATATACTATTAGCTTATAACGTATAACATTATGTAGTATTACGTTATAACTTATAACGTTATATAGCGTTACCATAAAACGTATAACGTTATATCGTGTTACGTTAAAACGTATAACGTTATGTAGTATTATGTAATAACGTATAACATTATTTAGTATTACATTATAACTTATTGCGTTATGTGGTATTACGATATAACGTATAACGTTATGTAGCATTACATTATAACGTATAACGGTATGTGGTATTACGATATAACGTATTACGTTATGTAGTATTACATTATAACGTATAACGTTATATACTATTATCTTATAACGTATAACGTTATGTAGTATTACGTTATAGCGTATAACGTTATATAGCATTCCGTTATAACGTATAACGTTATGTGGTATTACGATATGACGTATTACGTTATGTAGTATTACATTATAACGTATAACGTTATATACTATTAGCATATAACGTATACCGTTATGTAGCATTACGTTATAACGTATAACGTTATATAGCATTACGTTATAACATATAACGTTATATGGCATTACATTATAAGGTATAACGTTATGTGGTATAACGATATAACGTATTTACTTTATGTGGTATTACGATATAACGTATTACGTTATGTAGTATTACATTATAACGTATTACGTTATGTAGTATTACATTATAACGTATAACGTTATATACTATTAGCTTATAACGTATAACGTTATGTAGTATTACGTTATAGCGTATAACGTTATATAGCATTACGTTATAACGTATAACGTTATGTGTTACTACGATATAACGTATTACGTTATGTAGTATTACATTATAACGTATAACATTATATTTATATGCTTATAACGTATAACGTTATGTAGCATTACGTTATAACGTATAACGTTATATAGCATTACGTTATAACGTATAACGTTATGTGGTATTACATTATAGGGTATAACGGTATGTGGTATGACGATATAACGTATTACGTTATATAGTATTACATTATAACGTTTGACGCTATATACTATTAGCTTATAACGTATAACGTTAT
>NC_057779.1:17292464-17293573 GCF_014825855.1 Bombus pyrosoma
TATAACGTATAACGTTATATAGCATTACATTATAAGGTATAACGGTATGTGGTATGACGATATAACGTATTACGTTATATAGTATTACAATATAACGTTTGACGCTATATACTATTAGCTTATAACGTATAACGTTATATAGCATTACGTTATAACGTATAACGTTACGTGGCATTACGATATAACGTATTACGTTATGCAGTATTACATTATAACGTTTAAAGTTATATACTATTAGCTTATAACGTATAACGTTATGATGCATTGCGTTATAACGTATAACGTTATGTGTTATTACGATATAACATATTACGTTATGTAGTATCACATTATATCGTATAACGTTATATACTATTAGCTTATAACGTATAACGTTATGTGGTATTACGATATAACGTATAACGTTATGTAGTATTACTTTAAAGCGTATAACGTTATATAGCATTACGTTATAACGTATAACGTTATGTGGTATTACGATATAACGTATTGCGTTATGTAGTATTACATTATAACGTGTAACGTTATATACTATTAGCTTATAACGAATAACGTTATGAAGTATTACGTTATAGCGCATAACGTTATATAGCATTACGTTATAACGTATAACGTTATGTGTTATTACGATATAACATATTACGTTATGCAGTTTTACAAAATAACGTATAACGAGATATACTATTAGCTTATAACGTTATATAGTATTACATTATAACATATGACGCTATATACTATTAGCTTAAAACTTATAACGTTATATGGTATTGCGTTATAACGTATAACGTTATATAGCATTACAATATAACGTATAACGGTATGTGGTATTACGATATAACGTATTACGTTATGTAGTGTTACATTATAACGTATAACGTTATATACTATTAGCTTATAACGTATAACGTTATGTAGAATTACGTTATAGCGTATAACGTTATATAGCATTACATTATAACGTATAACGTTATGTGTTACTACGATATAACGTATTACGTTATGTAGTATTACATTATAACGTATATCGTTATATACTATTAGCATATAACGTATAACGTTATGTAGCATTACGTTATAACGTATAATGTTATATAGCATTACATTATAAG
>NC_057779.1:17294073-17295478 GCF_014825855.1 Bombus pyrosoma
GTTCGGTTGCCCTATGTCAACACTTTACCCTGCTAATTCCAGTGCAATTATAGTTTTTAAATTTTAAAGGCCAAATAAATCTAACAGAACGTATCTCCGCTGCAATTGGGGTTACGAAGATAATTCGGAGCGCGTTTTACTCCACATTTGATTCTTTATACAAGGCACATCGTTCGGTTTGCCCCATGTCAACACTCTCCCCTGTCAAATCCAGTGCAATTATAGTTTTAAAATTTTCAAGGTCAAGTAAATCTATTTGAACGTATCTCCGCTGCTATTGTGGTTACGAAGACAATTCGGTGAGCGTTATACACCACATTTCATTCTTTATACAGGGCACATCGTTCGGTTTGCACTATGTTAACTGTCTTTCCTGTCAAATCCAGTGCAGTTATAGTTTTTAAATTATCAATGCCAAATAAATCTAACAGAACGTATCTCCGCTGCAATTGGGGTTACGAAGACAATTCGGAGCGCGTTATACTCCACATTTCGTTCTTTGTACAGGGCACATCGTTCGGATTGCCCTATGTTAACTGTCTTCCCTGTCAAATCCAGTGCAATTATAGTTTTAAAATTTTCAAGGTCAAGTAAATCTATTTGAACGTACCTCCGCAGCTATTGCGGTTACGAAGACAATTCGGAGCGCGTTTTACTCTACATTTGATTCTTTATACAGGGCACATCGTTCGGTTTGCGCTATGTTAACGCTCTTGCCTGTCAATTATAGTGCAATTATAGTTTAAATTTTTCAAGGCCAAATAAATCTAATTGATCGTATCTCCGCCGCCATTGGAGTTGCGATGACATTTCGATGCGCGTTATACTCCACATTTCATTCTTTATACAGGGCACATCGTTCGGATTGCCCTATGTTAACTGTCTTCCCTGTCAAATCCAGTGCAATTATAGTTTTAAAATTTTCAAGGCCAAATAAATCTATATGAACGTACCTCCGCAGCTATTGCGGTTACGAAGACGATTCGGAGCGCGTTTTACTCCACATTTGATTCTTTATACAGGGTACATCGTTCGGTTTGCCCTATGTTAACGCCCTTGCCTGTCATTTATAGTGCAATTATAGTTTAAAATTTTCAAGGCTAAATAAATCTATTTGAACGTACCTCCGCAGCTATTGCGGTTACGATGACATTTCGATGCGCATTATACTCCACATTTCATTCTTTATACAGGGCACATCGTTCTGATTGCCCTATGTTAACTGTCTTCCCTGTCAAATCCAGTGCAATTATAGTTTTAAAATTTTCAAGGTCAAGTAAATCTATTTGAACGTATCTCCGCTGCTATTGCGGTTACGAAGACAATTCGGAGCGCGTTTTACTCCACATTTGATTCTTTATACAGGGCACATCGTTCGGTTTGCCCTATGTTAACGCTCTTGCCT
>NC_057779.1:17295978-17297488 GCF_014825855.1 Bombus pyrosoma
ATAACGTATAACGTTAGGTTCTATTACGTTACAACGTATAACCTTATATAGTATTACGATATAACGTATAACGTTATGTAGTATTACGTTATAACGTATAACGCCATGTAGTATTACGTTATAAGGTATAACATCATGTAGTATTACGTTATAACGTATAACTTCATGTAGTATTACGTTATAACGTATAACGTTATGTGGTATTACGTTATAACGTATAACTTCATACAGTATTACGTTACAACGTATAACGTTATATGGTAATACGTTATAAATAATAACGTCAAGTAGTATTACGTCATAACGTATAACGTTATGTAGTATTACGTTATAACGTATAACGCCATGTAGTATTACGTTATAAGGTATAACATCATGTAGTATTACGTTATAACGTATACCGTTATGTAGTATTACGACATAACGTATAACATCGTGTAGTATTACGTTATAACGCATAACGTCATGTAGTATTACGTTATAACGTATAACGTTATGTAGTATTACGTTATAATGTATAACTTCATGTTGTATTAAGTTACAACGTATAGCAATATGTAGTATTGCGTTATAACTTATAACCTTATATAGTATCACGATATAACTCATAATGTTATGCAGTGTTACGAATTAACGTATAACTTCATGTAGTATTATTTTATAACGTGTAACGTTATGTAGTATTACGTTACAACGTATAACGTTATATGGTAATACGTTATAAATAATAACGTCAAGTAGTATTACGTCATAACGTATAACGTTATGTAGTATTACGTTTTAACGTATAACGTTATGTAGTATTACGTTTTAACTTATAACGTCATGTAGTATTACGTTGTAAGGTATAACGTTATGTAGTATTACGATATAACGTATAACATCGTGTAGTATTACGTTATAACGCATAACGTTATGTAGTATTACGTTATAACGTATAAAGCCATGTAGTATTACGATATAACGTATAACGTTATGTAGTATTACGATATAACGTATAACATCGTGTAGTATTACGTTGTAAGGTATAACGTTATGTAGTATTGCGTTATAACTTATAACGCTATATACTATTACGTTATAACGTATAACGTTATGTAGTATTACGATATAACGTATAACATCGTGTAGTATTACGTTGTAAGGTATAACGTTATGTAGTATTACGATATAACGTATAACATCATGTAGTATTACGTTATAACGCATAACGTTATGTAGTATTACGTTATAACGTATAAAGCCATGTAGTATTACGATATAAGGTATAACATCATGTAGTATTACGTTATAACGTATAACGTTATGTATTATTACGATATAACGTATAACATCGTGTAGTATTACGTTATAACGTATAACGTTATGTAGTATTGCGTTATAACTTATAACGCTATATACTATTACGATATAACGTATAACGTTATATGGTATTACGATATAACGTATAACGTCATGTAGTATTACGTTACAAAGAATAACTTTGTGTAGTATTGCGTTATAACTTATA
>NC_057779.1:17297988-17299766 GCF_014825855.1 Bombus pyrosoma
ATTAATTACAATTACAGTTTCTTTTTCGTTTAATAAGACAACTTCTAAAGAATGCGAGAGAGAAGAGAGAAAAAAAGAAGCCTATTTGTGTATATATATTTATTTCTATACTATACAATTATATGAATATAAATTTAATTTCAATTCAAGTTTCGTACATATTATTCGCGTTTCAACCGGCTTTGGTAGGTACTCGCATCGATAAATATCCGCTGATATACAGAATGGGACGTATAAATCGAAACATCTATATAACTTCGTTATTAATGTTATGAAAAGAATTACGCAGGGCAAGGTTATGCTATTTGGAGGCACACACGCAGTGGTAGATAATGTTTTTTCTGGAAGACATTTTCCAAATATGATTTTAAGGTCACCATTATTTTTTTTGTGGGACAATATATTTGTTTAATACATTCACCGATCCATTTCGATATTCCCAATAAACATTTAATTAACAATTACTTTAATTCCAATTTGCCAACTTGAAAGTATAAAGCTCAAAGAGTACGTAAATATAAGAATACCATTCCGCGTCTTTCCTTGTATTCCATATATAATAGAATCTTGGATATGGCAATTAATAATGATAAATGTATTTGAATAATAAAGCAACAGCTTTTCTGTACTGTGTGCCATATATTTCAAATGGTACATGCCAACAATTACACGCCACATCAAATCGCACGCGTCCTAATTTTCTTGTAGCTAAATAATATTATATTTCTTAACATATTTTGTAAAATACACGTATTAATGTAAGCAATTCTCTCGAGTTACGTTCATTTTGTGCTTTAAACCATGTTAGCTTAACCTTGGAAACTTCGCACGAGAAGGGCCAGCTTCATCGTCGACAATATCTATGTCCGCTTCATCCAAAGATTCGTTTTCAAAATCTCGAATAACTTCGTCGGTACACATCTTTATGACTATATTACGCGTGTCATCAATTACAAACCAGTTTAACACGCTGGGTGTATCGCACCATTCGCACCCACGTAAGCTATGCAGCAATTCAATTGTTTCATCTACGTCATTTTTTATTTTTTTTGAGTAGTTTATACTCCGTGTGCCTTCACGTTTCAAAAGGCTGTTCCACACGTTTATCATTATTGCATCGTCGACATACGACCAAGCATTACGTACAATGCGGCAGCAATCCCACGCGTTTAATTCTTCATAGAGGTCTATCACTTCTCTCCCCGTATTGTATCTAGGTAATGGCATTAATGCTTTCACCAATTCTTTTCGGTACTTTCGCTTGAAACATGTTATTATTCCACAATTCATTGGCTGTATGAGTTCTGTTACGTCAGGTGGAACACTCATAACTGTAACGAATTTATCTATTTTATTCAGATTCTTGAGATCGGGAAGTAACCTATCATTACCTAGTAACAACAGAGTTTTCTCCCTGCGCCCGTTCTTCTCTTGTCTTTCTTTTACTGATTTTATGAAACATTCTTCGAACCATAGATTGAAAATGGAATCGTTCATCCAAGCATTGGCGTTTGCTGTGTAGATAGTTGTGGGGGCATTTGTATTCAAATTGTGTGAACTTCGAATATCCGAAGTTCTGCCGATTACTAATACCGGCAACTTGTGACATCCGGTAGCATTTGCACAAAAAAGTGTAGTAACGTGATCTTCGCACATTTTTTGGCTTGATGTCGATTTCGCATGGCGAAAAGTCAAAGTTTCTTTTGGTACTGCTTTCCACATTATTGCTGTGTAATTGGCATTGTAAACGTTCTCCAATGTGTACCCCTCGTTTTGCA
>NC_057779.1:17300266-17302549 GCF_014825855.1 Bombus pyrosoma
ATACGTTATATCGTAATGCTACATAACGTTATACATTATAACGTAATAGTATATAACGTTATACGTTATAACGTAATACTATATAACGTTATACGTTATGACGGAATTCCATATAACGTTAAGCGTTATAACGTGATGCTACATAACGTTATTCGTTATATCGTATTACTACATAACGTTATACGTTATAACGTATCACCATATAACGTTATACTTTAGAACGCAATGCTACATAACGTTATACGTTATAACGTAATACTACATAACGTTATATCTTATATCGTAATACTACGTATCGTTATACGTTATAACGTAATGCTACATATCGTTATACGTTATAACGTATTACCATATAACGTTATACGTTATAACGCAACGCTACATAACGTTATATGTTATATCGTAATACTACATAACGTTATACGTTATAACGCAATGCTACATAACGTTATACGTTATAACGTAATAGTATATAACTTTATACGTTATAACGTAATAGTATATAACGTTTTTCGTAATAACGTAATGCTACATAACGTTATATGTTATATCGTAATACTACATAACGTTATATGTTATAACGTAATGCTACAAAACGTTATACGTTACAACGTAATACTACATCACGTCATACGTTATAACGTATTACCATGTAACGTTATATGTTATAACGTAACGCTACATAATGTTATATGTTATATCGCAATACTACATAACGTTATACGTTATAACGCAATGCTACATAACGTTATACGTTATAACGTAATACCATGTAACGTTAAACGTTATATCGTAACACTACATAACGTTATACGTTATATCGTAACAGTATATAACGTTATACGTTATAACGTAATAGTATATAACGTTATACGTTATAACGTAATAGTATATAACGTTATACGTAATAACGTAATGCTACATAACGTTATACCTTACAACGTAATACTATATAACGTTATACGTTATAACGTATTGTTCCATAATCTTATATGATATATCGTAATACTACATAACGTTGTACGTTATAACGTAATACTATGTAACGTTATACGTTATAACGTAATACTATATAACGTTATACGTTATGACGTAATTCCATATAACGTTAAGCGTTATAGCGTAATGCTACATAACGTTATTCGTTATATCGTATTACTACATAACGTTATACGTTATAACGTATCACCATATAACGTTATACTTTAGAACGCAATGCTACATAACGTTATACGTTATAACGTAATACTACATAACGTTATATCTTATATCGTAATACTACATATGGTTATACGTTATAACGTAATGCTACATATCGTTATACGTTATAACGTATTACCATATAACGTTATACGTTATAACGTAACGCTACATAACGTTATATGTTATATCGTAATACTACATAACGTTATACGTTATAACGTATTACCATATAACGATATATGTTATAACGTCTTGCTACTTAACGTTATACGGTACAACGTAATACTACATCACGTTATACGTTATAACGTATTACCATATAACGATATATGTTATAACATAACGCTACATAATGTTATATGCTATATCGCAATACTACATAACGTTATACGTTATAACGCAATGCTACACAACGTTATACGTTATAACGTAATAGTGTATAACTTTATACGTTATAACGTAATAGAATATATTGTTATACGTAATAACGTAATGCTACATAACGTTATGTGTTATATCGTAACAGTATATAACGTTTTACGTTATAACGTAATAGTATATAACATTATACGTTATAACGTAATGCTACATTACGTTATATGTTCTATCGTAACACTACATAACGTTAAACGTTGTAACGTATCACCATATAACGTTATACTTTATAACGCAATGCTACATAACGTTATACGTTATAACGTAATACTACATAACGTTATATCTTATATCGTAATACTACATATCGTTATACGTTATAACGTAATGCTACAGATCGTTATACGTCATAACGTATTACCATATAACGTTATACGTTATAACGTAACGCTACATAACGTTATATGTTATATCGTAATACTACATTACGTTATATGTTCTATCGTAACAGTATATAACGTTATACGTTATAACGTAATAGTATATAACGTTATACGTTATAACGTAATGCTACATTACGTTATATGTTCTATCGTAATACTACAGAACGTTATACGTTATAACGTAATACTACATAACGTTATACGTTATAACGTAATACTATATAACGTTATACGTAATAACGTAATGCTACATAACGTTATA
>NC_057779.1:17303049-17304187 GCF_014825855.1 Bombus pyrosoma
ATAACGTAATGCTACATTGCGTTATATGTTCTATCGTAATACTACATAACGTTATACGTTATAACGTAATACTACATAAGGTTACACGTTATAACGTAATACTATATAACGTTATACGTAATAACGTAATGCTACATAACGTTATACCCTATAACGTAATACTATATAACGTTACACGTTATAACGTAATGCTACATAACGTTATATGTTATATCGTAATACTACATAACCTTATACGTTATATCGTAACAGTATATAACGTTATACGTTATAACGTAATAGTATATATCGTTATACGTTATAACGTAATGCTACAATACGTTATATGTTCTATCGTAATACTACATAACGTTCTACGTTATAACGTAATGCTACATATCGTAATACCTTATAACGCAATACTATGTAACGTTAAACGTTATATCGTAATACTACATAACGTGGTACGTTATAACGTAATACTATATAACGTTATACGTTATATCGTAACACTATATAACGTTATACGTTATATCGTAACAGTATTTAACTTTATACGTAATAACGTAATAGTATATAACGTTATACGTAATAACGTAATGCTACATAACGTTATATGTTATATCGTAACAGTATATAACGTTATACGTTATAACGTAATAGTATATAACGTTATACGTTATAACGTATTGCTACATAACATAATATGTTATATCGCAACAGTATATAACGTTATACGTTATAACGTAATAGTATATATCGTTATACGTTATAACGTAATGCTACATTACGTTATATGTTCTATCGTAATACTACATAACGTTCTACGATATAAAGTAATGCTACATATCGTTATACCTTATAACGCAATACTATGTAACGTTAAACGCTATATCGTAATACTACATAACGTTATACGTTATAAAGTATTACCATATAACGTTATACGTTGTAACGTAATACTACATAACGTGATACGTTATAACGTATTACTATATAACGTTATACGTTATATCGTAACACTATATAACGTTATACGTTATATCGTAACAGTATATAACGCTATACGTTGTAACGTAATAGTATATAACGTTATACATTATAACGTAATGCTACATAACGTTATATGTTATATCGTAACAGTATATAACGTTATACG
>NC_057779.1:17304687-17307459 GCF_014825855.1 Bombus pyrosoma
ATACAAGGCACATCGTTCGGTTTGCCCCATGTCAACACTCTACCCTGTTAATTCCAGTGCAATTATAGTTTTAAAATTTTCAAGGCCAAATAAATCTAATTGATCGTATCTCCTCCGCCATTGGGGTTACGAAGACAATTCGGAGCGCGTTTTACTCCACATTTGATTCTTTATACAGGGCACATCGTTCGGTTTGCCCTATGTTAACTCTCTTGCCTGTCAAATCCAGAGAAATTATAGTTTTTAAATTTTCAAGGCCAAATAAATCTAATTCAACTTATCTCCGCTGTTATTGGGGTTACGAAAACAATACGGACCGCATTTTACTACACATTTGATTCTTTATACAAGGCACATCGTTCGGATTGCCCTATGTTAACTGTCTTCTCTGTCAAATCCAGTGCAATTATAGTTTTAAAATTTTCAAGGTCAAGTAAATCTATTTGAACGTATCTCCGCTGTTATTGTGGTTACGAAGACAATTCGGTGAGCGTTATACTCCACATTTCATTCTTTATACAGGGCACATCGTTCGGTTTGCCCCATGTCAACATTCTACCCTGTTAATTCCAGTGCAATTATAGTTTTTAAATCTTCAAGGCCAAATAAATCTAACAGAACGTATCTCCGCTACAATTGGGGTTACGAAGACAATTCGGAGCGCGTTTTACTCCACATTTGATTCTTTATACAGGGCACATCGTTCGGATTGCCCTATGTTAACTGTCTTCCCTGTCAAATCCAGTGCAATCATAGTTTTTAAATCTTCAAGGCCAAATAAATCTAACAGATCGTATCTCCGCTACAATTGGGGTTACAAAGACAATTCGGAGCGCGTTTTACTGCACATTTGATTCTTTATACAAGGCACATCGTTCGGTTTGCCCTATGTTAACGCTCTTGCCTGTCAATTATAGTGCAATTATAGTTTAAAATTTTCAAGGCCAAATAAATCTAATTGATCGTATCTCCGCCGCCATTGGAGTTGCGATGACATTTCGATGCGCGTTATACTCCACATTTCATTCTTTATACAGGGCACATCGTTCGGATTGCCCCATGTTAACTGTCTTCCCTGTCAAATCAAGTGCAATTATAGTTTTAAAATTTTCAAGGTCAAGTAAATCTATTTGAACGTATCTCCGCTGCTATTGTGGTTACGAAGACAATTCGGAGCTCGTTTTACTCCACATTTGATTCTTTGTACAGGGCACATCGTTCGGTTTGCCCTATGTTAACGCTCTTGCCTGTGAATTATAGTGCAATTATAGTTTAAAATTTTCAAGGCCAAATAAATCTAATTGATCGTATCTCCGCCGCCATTGGAGTTGCGATGACATTTCGATGCGCGTTATACTCCACATTTCATTCTTTATACAGGGCACATCGTTCGGATTGCCCCATGTTAACTGTCTTCCCTGTCAAATCCAGTGCAATTATAGTTCTAAAATTTTCAAGGCCAAATAAATCTAATTCAACTTATCTCCGCTGTTATTGGGGTTACGAAGACAATACGGACCGCATTTTACTCCACATTTGATTCTTTATACAGGGCACATCGTTCGGTTGCCCTATGTCAACACTCTACCCTGTTAATTCCAGTGCAATTATAGTTTAAAAATTTTCAAGGTCAAGTAAATCTATTTGAACGTATCTCCGCTGCTATTGTGGTTACGAAGACAATTCGGAGCGCGTTATACTCCACATTTCGTTCTTTGTACAGGGCACATCGTTCGGATTGCCATGTGTTAACTGTCTTCCCTGTCAAATCCAGTGCAATTATAGTTTTTAAATCTTCAAGGCCAAATAAATCTAACAGAACGTATCTCCGCTACAATTGGGGTTACGAAGACAATTCGGAGCGCGTTTTACTGCACATTTGATTCTTTATACAAGGCACATCGTTCGGTTTGCCCTATGTTAACGCTCTTGCCTGTCAATTATAGTGCAATTATAGTTTTAAAATTTTCAAGGTCAAATAAATCTAATTGATCGTATCTCCGCCGCCATTGGAGTTGCGATGACATCTCGATGCGCGTTATACTCCACATTTCATTCTTTATACAGGGCACATCGTTCGGTTTGCCCTATGTTAACGCCCTTGCCTGTCATTTATAGTGCAATTATAGTTTAAAAATTTTCAAGGTCAAGTAAATCTATTTGAACGTATCTCCGCTGCTATTGTGGTTACGAAGACAATTCGGAGCTCGTTTTACTCCACATTTGATTCTTTGTACAGGGCACATCGTTCGGATTGCCATATGTTAACTGTCTTCCCTGTCAAATCCAGTGCAATTATAGTTTTTAAATCTTCAAGGCCAAATAAATCTAACAGAACGTATCTTCGCTGCTATTGTGGTTACGAAGACTATTCGGTGAGCGTTATATTCCACATTTCATTCTTTATACAGGGCACATCGTTCGGTTTGCACTATGTTAACTGTCTTCCCTGTCAAATCCAGTGCAGTTATAGTTTTTAAATTTTCAAGGCGAAATAAATCTAACAGAACGTATCTCCGCTGCTATTGTGGTTACGAAGACAATTCGGAGCGCGTTATACTCCACATTTCATTCTTTATACAGGGCACATCGTTCGGTTTGTCCTATGTTAACCCTCTTCCCTGTCAAATCCAGTGCATTTATAGTTTTTAAATTTTCAAGGCCAAATAAATCTAACTGAACGTGTCTCCGCTGTTATTGGGATTACGAAGACAATTCGATGCGAGTGACACTCCACATTTGATTCTTTATACTGGGCACATCGTTTGGTTT
>NC_057779.1:17307959-17309724 GCF_014825855.1 Bombus pyrosoma
GTTCTATTGTTTAAGTACGATTTGAGTAATTTGTAGATTTGTTCTGGAAATTGCTTTTTGATAGTTTGAAGAAGTTTTTCATGGTTAACTTTGTCAAATGCTTTTTCAATGTCAATAAATAGTGCCGTGCAATATTGTTTTGTTTCCAATGCCTGTAAGATTTCATTGACGAGTCTATGCATTTGTTCTATTGTGGAGTATTTATTCCTGAATCCAAATTGATGGTCCGGTTTTTCTTTTTCTATTGTTGGTTTTAGGCCGTTATATATTATTTTCTCCAGTAGTTTGGAAAACGCAGGTAGTAATGATATTGGCCTGTAAGATGCAGTTAAATGTGAGTGTTTGTTTGGTTTGGGTAACATTACGATCTGTGCTATTTTCCATAATGCAGGAAAATACTGTATTCTTAGAATTGCGTTGAATATTATCGTTGTTAGTCTTATTGCCTTTGGGGGGAGGTTTTTAAGATTTTTCCATTGATCAAGTCAAATCCTGGTGCTTTACTTGTCTTTGTTGCCTTAATTAAGTTTGTAACTTCTTGCGCTGTTGTGCTGAGTATGGTGCAGTGTTTGTCAATTGCGTTGTTGGCATTTTTCACTTCTTCATATGTTTGCCCTCCGGGAATGCTGTTATTAATTTCATACGGTGAAAATGTATTTTGTAAGTGCTTCGAAAATTCTTCTGCCTGCTCTTCGTTACTTCTGGCCCATGAGTTGTCCATTTTTTTTATTGCTGGGATTGATTTTATTGTTTTTTTCACTTTGTTGGTGACTTTCCATAGGGAGTAGTTGGTGTTCTCATGCGCGGATAGTGATTCGATGAATTTTGAGAGTTCGCTATTATGAAGTTCCCTTAATTTATCCTTTGACCATGGCTACGTTCGGTGACTCGTTATGTCACTTGGAGCCCAAGCCCATCGTCATAAACCTTCAGCACCATATATATGTGTCGGCTTGGCGTTATGATTAGAGTTGGGGTTAAGGGCGTGAAGCGAATCCTCGTCGCGATTAGACATCGTTGCCATGCAATAGAGAAGATATTGACTAGAGCAAATATGATTGTTACAGATATCGACAAGTAACCGTGGTAATTAGATACTCGAGACGCTAATGGCAATGATCCTGGGTTCGATAACGAATCCGCGGTCAACGGGATAACCGGTATATGTTCTCACAAACTCTAAGTCCGACTCTTGGTTAACAAACGTGAAAGATTCACTGATCGCAAATACGTTATTCCTTCTCGTCAATGAGATCACACGAAAGAATGACTTTCCGTCGCGATGATGCCACAGAGGAAAACTATGACGGGGTGTGTCTAAGGGCACGAGATCATCGGATTCGTGGAGCGATGCCTTCGTTCAGAAGGTAAGGGAAATTGATGTTACTATTAATTAGTCAATTTCCTTATTGGTGGTTAGAAAAGGATGCTAGCCACCCTTGAGGGAGAGAGTTGCTAGCGAAAGCGTCGTACGTGAGAAAAGAAGATTTCTCATATCTCTCCGCAGTAGGTGACAAATTTAGAGGCTGCGAAGACTAAGACTGTTTGTCAGTTTGACGAACCTCAGCTAAATAAATTCTAAGATTTATAGCGGGTCCTTAGGCTAGCTGAATATGTACTGTGGAGATGCATCGACATCTGGTAATCATCTTGTTCAAAGGATGCGGTCTTTGTGTAGCAAGCCACGGGACAGAATCCGTTGGAGTGTTTACTGCCGTGTGCCGCCGCTGTATTTTTTTTCAAGGAGAGCTATACGGTTACTGTA
>NC_057779.1:17310224-17313835 GCF_014825855.1 Bombus pyrosoma
CGTTATAACTTATAACGTTATGTAATATTACGTTATAACGTATAACGTTATGTTTTGTTACGTTACAACGTATAACGTTGTATAGTATTACGTTATAACGTGTAACGTTATGTAGTATTACGTTATAACTTATAACGTTATGTAATATTACGTTATAACGTATAACGTTATGTATTGTTACGTTACAACGTATAACGTTCTGTAGTATTACGTTATAACGTGTAACGTTATGTAATATTACGTTATAACTTATAACGTTATGTAATATTACGTTATAACGTATAACCTTATGTATTGTTACGTTACAACGTATAACGTTCTGTAGTGTTACGTTATAACATCTAACGTTATGTAATATTACGTTACAACGTATAACGTTATGTATAATTACTTTATAACGTAAAACGATATATAGTGTTACGTTATAACATATGACGTTATGTAGTATTACGTTATAACTTATAACGTAATGTATTATTACGTTATAACGTATACCGTTATGTAGTATTACGTTGTAACGTATAAAGTTGTGTAGTATATCGTTATAAGGTATAAAGTTATATGTTACTACCTTATAACGTATATCGTTATATAGTGATACGTTATAACGTATAACGTTATGCAGTATTATGTTATAACGTATAACGTTATATAGTGCTACGTTATAACGTATAACGTTATATAGTATTACGTTATGTAGTATAATGATATAACGTATAATGTTAGGTAGTATTACGTTATAACGTGTAACGTTATGTAGTATTACGTTATAACTTATAACGTTATGTAATATTACGTTATAACGTATAACGTTATGTATTGTTACGTTACAACGTATAACGTTGTATAGTAATACGTTATAACGTGTAACGTTATGTAATATTACGTTATAACTGATAACGTTATGTATGATTACTATATAACGTATAACGTTATATAGTATCACCTTATAACGTATAACGTTATATAGTATTACATTATAACTTATAACGTTATGTAATATTGCGTTAAAACTTATAACGTTATGTAGTGTTACGTTACAACGTATAACGTTGTATAGTATTACGTTATAACGTGTAACGTTATGTAATATTACTTTATGACGTATAACCTTATGTATTGTTACGTTACAACGTATGACGTTCTGTAGTATTACGTTATAACATCTAACGTTATGTAATATTACGTTACAACGTATAACGTTATGTATAGTTACGTTACAACGTACAACGTTATATAGTATTACGTTACAACGTATGACGTTATATAGTACTACGCTTTAACGTATAACGTTATGTATTATTACGCTATAACGTATAACGTTATATAGTATTACCTTATAACGTATGACGTTGTATAGTATTACGTTATAACGTGTAACGTTATGTAATATTACGTTATAACTTACAACGTTATGTAATATTACGTTATCACGTATAACGTTATGTATTGTTACGTAACAACGTATAACGTTCTGTAGTATTACGTTATAACGTATAACGTTATGTAATATTACGTTACAACTTATAACGTTATGTATAATTACCTTATAACGTATAACGTTATATAGTGATACGTTATAACGTATAACGTTATGTATTGTTACGTTACAACGTATAACGTTGTATAGTATTACGTTAAGACGTGTAACGTTATGTAATATTACGTTATAACTTATAAAGTTGTGTAGTATATCGTTATAAGGTATAAAGTTATATAGTACTACCTTTTAACGTATAACGTTATATAGTGATACGTTATAACGTATAACGTTATGTATTATTACGTTACAACGTATAACGTTATGTATAATTACTTTATAACGTATAACGTTATGTATTGTTACGTTACAACGTATAACGTCGTATAGTATTACGTTATAACGTGTAACGTTATGTAATATTACGTTATAACTTATAAAGTTACGTAATATTACGTTATAACGTATAACCTTATGTATTGTTACGTTACAACGTATAACGTTCTGTAGTGTTACGTTATAACATCTAACGTTATGTAATATTACGTTACAACGTATAACGTTATGTATAATTACTTTATAACGTAAAACGATATATAGTGTTACGTTGTAACATATGACGTTATGTAGTATTACGTTATAACTTATAACGTTATGTAATATTCCGTTATAACGTATAACGTTATGTTTTGTTACGTTACAACGTATAACGTTGTATAGTATTACGTTATAACGTGTAACGTTATGTAGTATTACGTTATAACTTATAACGTTAAGTAATATTACGTTATAACGTATAACGTTATGTATTGTTACGTTACAACGTATAACGTTGTATAGTATTACGTTATAATGTGTAACGTTATGTAATATTACGTTATAAATTACAACGTTATGTAATATTACGTTATAACGTATAACGTTATGTATTGTTACGTTACAACGTATAACGTTCTGTAGTATTACGTTATAACGTATAACGTTATGTAATATTACGATACAACTTATAACGTTATGTGTAATTACCTCATAACGTATAACGATATATAGTGTTACGTTATAACGTATAACGTTATGTATTATTACGTTATAATGTATAACGTTATGTAGAATTACGTTGTAACGTATAACGTTATGTAGTATTACGATATAACGTATAATGTTATGTAGTATAATGATATAACGTATAATGTTACGTAGTATTACGTTATAACGTATAACGTTACATAGTGTTACGTTAGAACGTATATCGTTATGTAGAATAATGATATAACGTATAATGTTACGTAGTATTACATTATAACGTATAACGTTATATAGTGTTACGTTACAACGTATATCGTTATGTAGTATTACGTTAAAACGTATAACGTTATGTAGTATAATGATATAACGTTTAACGTTATGTAGTATTACGTTATAACGTATAACGTTATGTAGTATTACGATATAACGTATAACGTTATGTAGTATTACGTTATGACGTATAACGTTACATAGTGTTACGTTATAACGTATAACGTTATGTAGTATTACGTTATAACGTGTAACGTTATATAGTATTACCTTATAACATATAACGTTGTATAGTATTACGTTATAACGTGTAACGTTATGTAATATTACGTTATAACGTATAACCTCATGTATTGTTACGCTACAACGTATCACGTTCTGTAATATTACGTTACAACGTATAACGTTATGTATAATTACTTTATAAGGTATAACGATATATAGTGTTACGTTATGATCGTATAACGTTATGTAGTATTACGTTAAAACGTATAACGTTATGTAGTATAATGATATAACATATAATGTTAGGTAGTATTACGTTCTAACGTATAGAGTTATGTAGTGTTGCGTTACAACGTATGACGATATATAGCATTACGGTATAACGTATAACGTTATGTAGTATATCGTTACAAGGTATAAAGTTATATAGTATTACGTTATAACGTATAACGTTATGTAGTATAATGATATAACGTATAATGTTATGTAGTATTACGTTATAACGTGTAACGTTATGTATTGTTACGTTACAACGTATAACGTTGTATAGTATTACGTTATAACGTGTAGCGTTATGTAATATTACGTTATAACTTATAAAGTTATGTAA
>NC_057779.1:17314335-17315858 GCF_014825855.1 Bombus pyrosoma
GTTATATCGTAATAGTATATAGCGTTATAAGTTATAACGCAATACTACATAACGTTATACGTTATAACGTAATACTACACGATGTTATACGTTATATCGTAATACTACATAACGTTATACGTTATAACGTAATACTACACGATGTTATACGTTATATCGTAATACTACATAACGTTATACGTTATAACGTAATACTACACGATGTTATACGTTATATCGTAATACTATATAAGGTTATACGTTGTAACGTAATAGAACCTAACGTTATACGTTATAACGTAATACTACATGACGTTATACGTTATATCGTAATACTATATAATGTTATAAGTTATGGCGTAATACTACTTGACGTTATTATTTATAACGTATTACCATATAGCATTATACGTTCTAACGTAATACTACATGAAGTTTTACGTTATAACCTAATATTACATAACGTTAGACGCTAAAACGTTATACTACATAACGTTATACGTTACATCGTAATACTATATAACGTTATACCTTGTAACGTAATAGAACCTAACGTTATACGTTATAACGTAATACTACATGACGTTATACGTTATATCGTAATACTATATAACGTTATACGTTGTAACGTAATACTACATAACGTTATACGTTATAACGTAATACTACATGACGTTATGCGTTATAACGTAATACTACATGGCGTTATACGTTATAACGTAATACTACATAACGTTATACGTTATGACGTAATACTACTTGACGTTATTATTTATAACGTATTACCATATAACGTTATACGTTGTAACGTAATACTATATGAAGTTATACGTTATAATGTAATACTACATAACGTTATACGTTATAACGTAATACTACATGATGTTATACCTTATAACGTAATACTACATGACGTTAAACGTTATAACGTAATACTACATAACGTTATACTTTATATCGTAATACTATATAAGGTAATACGTTGTAACGTAATAGAACCTAACGATATACGTTATAACGTAATACTACATGACGTTATACGTTATATCGTAATACTATATAACGTTATAAGTTATGGCGTAATACTACTTGACGTTATTATTTATAACGTATTACCATATAGCATTATACGTTGTAACGTAATACTACATGAAGTTTAACGTTATAACCTAATACTACATAACGTTAGACGCTAAAACGTTATACTACATAACGTTATACGTTACATCGTAATACTATATAACGTTATACGTTGTAACGTAATAGAACCTAACGTTATACGTTATAACGTAATACTACATGACGTTATACGTTATATCGTAATACTATATAACGTTATACGTTGTAACGTAATACTACATGACGTTATGCGTTATAACGTAATACTACACGATGTTATACGTTATATCGTAATACTACATAACGTTATACGTTATAACGTAATAGTATATAGCGTTATAAGTTATAACGCAATACTACACAAAGTTATTCTTTGTAACGTAATACTACATGACGTTATACGTTATATCGTAATACCATATAAC
>NC_057779.1:17316358-17320225 GCF_014825855.1 Bombus pyrosoma
ATATAACATATAACGTTATGTAGCATTACGTTATAACGTATAACGTTATATAGTATTACGTTATAAGGTATAACGTTATGTAGTTTTACGATATAACGTATAACGTTACGTAGCATTACGTTATAACGTATAACGTTATATGGTAATACGTTATAACATATAACGTTGTGTAGTATTACGATACAACGTTTAACGTTATGTAGTATTACGCTATAAGGTATAACGTTATGTGGCATCACGTTATAACGTATAACGTTATGTAGCATTACGATATAATATATAACGTTATGTAGCGTTACGTTATAACGTATAACGTTATATGGTAATACGTTGTAACGTATAACGTTATGTAGTATTACGATATAACGTATAACGTTATGTAGCATTACGTTATAACGTATAACGTTATATACTGTTACGATATAACATATAACGTTATGTAGGATTACGTTATAACGTATAACGTTATATGCCATTACGTTATAATGTATAACGTTATGTAGTATTACGATATAACATATAACGTTATGTAGCATTACGTTATAACGTATAACGTTATATAGTATTACGTTATAAGGTATAACGTTATGTAGTTTTACGATATAACGTATAACGTTATGTACTATTACGTTATAACGTATAACGTTATGTAGTATTACGTTTTTACGTATAACGCTATGTAGCATTACGTTATAACGTATAACGTTATATAGAATGACGTTATAACGAATGACGTTATGTAGTTTTACGATATTACGTATAACGTTATGTACCATTACGTTATAACGTATAACCTTATGCAGTATTACGTTTTAACGTATAACGCTATGTAGCATTACGTTATAACGTATAACGTTATATACTGTTACGATATAACGTATAACGTTATGTAGCATTACGTTATAACGTATAACGTTATATACTGTTACGATATAACATATAATTTTATGTAGCATTACGTTATAACGTATAACGTTATATACCATTACGTTAAAACATATAACGTTACGTAG
The DNA here is from genome assembly GCF_014825855.1 of Bombus pyrosoma. Classification (NCBI taxonomy): domain Eukaryota; kingdom Metazoa; phylum Arthropoda; class Insecta; order Hymenoptera; family Apidae; genus Bombus; species Bombus pyrosoma. The sequence goes on from NC_057779.1 coordinate 17,317,372, forward strand.
CATTACGTTATAGCGTATAACGTTATATGGTAATACGTTATAACATATAACGTTGTGTAGTATTACGATACAACGTTTAACGTTATATAGTATTACGTTATAAGGTATAACGTTACATAGTACTACGTAATAACGTATAACGTTATGCAGTATTACAATATAACATATAACGTAATGTAGCATTACGTTATAACGTATAACGTTGTACACTATTACGTTATAACGTATAACGTTATATACTGTTACGACATAACGAATAACGTTATGTAGTATTACGATATAACATATAACGTTATGTAGCATTACTTTATAACGAATAACGTTATATAATATTACGTTATAACGTATAACGTTATGTAGTATTACGTTATAACGTATAACGTTATGTAGTATTACGATATAACGTATAACGTTATGCAGCATTACGTTATAACGTATAACGTTATGTGGTATTACCTTATAACGTATAACGTTATGTGGTTTTACGACATAACATATAACGTAATGTAGCATTACGTTATAACGTATAACGTTGTACACTATTACGTTATAACGTATAACGTTATATACTGTTGCGACATAACGAATAACGTTATGTAGTTTTACGATATAACGTATAACGTTATGTACCATTACGTTATAACGTATAACGTTACACACTATTACGTTATAACATATAACGTTATATACTATTACGTTATAACGTATAACGTTATGTAGTATAACGATATAACGTATAACGTTATGCAGCATTACGTTATAACGTATAACGTTATGTGGTATAACGTTATAACGTATAACGTTATGAACCATTACGTTATAACGTATGACCTTATGTAGTATTACGTTTTAACGTATAACGCTATGTAGCATTACGTTATAACGTATAACGTTATGTAGCATTACGTTATTACGTATAACGTTATATACTATTACGTTATCATATATAACGTTATATACTATTACGTTATAACGTATAACGTTATGTAGTATAACGATATAACGTATAACGTTATGTAGCATTACGTTATAACGTATAACGTTATATACCATTACGTTATAACGTATAACGTTATGTAGTATTACGATATAACGTATAACGTTATGTAGCATTACGTTATAACGTGTAACGTTATATAGTATTACGCTATAAGGTATAACGTTATGTGGCATTAAGTTATAACGTATAACGTTATGTAGTATTACGATATAACATATATCGTAATGTAGCATTACGTTATAACGTATAACGTTACACACTATTACGTTATAACGTATAACATTATATACTGTTACGATATAACGTATAACGTTATGTAGTATTACGATATAACATATAACGTTATGTAGCATTACGTTATAACGTATAACGTTATATAGTATTACGTTATTACGTATAACGTCATATACTATTACGTTATAATATATAACGTTATATACTATTACGTTATAACGTATAACGTTATGTAGTATAACGATATAACCTATAACGTTATGTAGCATTACGTTATAACGTATAACGTTCTGTCGTATTACGATATAACGTATATCGTTATGTAGCATCACGTTATAATGTATAACGTTGTACACTATTACGTTATAACGTATAACGTTATATACCGTTACGATATAACGTATAACGTTATGTAGTATTACGATATAACATATAATGTTATGTAGCATTACTTTATAACGTATAACATTATATAATATTACGTTATAACGTATAACGTTATGTAGTATTACGTTATAACGTATAACGTTATGTAGTATTACGATATAATGTATAACGTTATGCAGCATTACGTTATAACGTATAACCTTATGTGGTATTACGCTATAACGTATAACGTTATGTAGTATTACGATATAACGTATAACGTTATGTAGCGTTACGTTATAACGTATAACGTTATATGGCAATACGTTATAACGTATAACGTTATGTAGTATTGCGATATAACATATAACGTAATGTAGCATTACGTTATAACGTATAACGTTACACACTGTTACGTTGTAACGTATAACTTTATATACTGTTACGATATAACGTATAACGTTATGTAGTATTACGATATAACGTATAACCTTATGTAGTATTACGTTTTAACGTATAACGCTATGTAGCATTACTTTATAACGTATAACGTTATATACTGTTACGATATAACGCATAACGTTATATAGTAATACGTTATAACGTATAACGTAATGTAGTATTACGATATAACATATAACGTTATGTAGCTTTACGTTATAACTTATAACGTTATATGGTAATACGTTGTAACGTATAACGTTATGTAGTATTACGATATAACGTATAAAGTTATGTAGCATTACGTTATAACGTATAACGTTATATACTGTTACGATATAACATATAACGTTATGTAGCATTACGTTATAACGTATAACGTTATATACCATTACGTTATAACGTATAACGTTATGTAGTATTACGATATAACATATAACGTTATGTAGCATTACGTTATAGCGTATAACGTTATATAGTATTACGTTATAAGGTATAACGTTATGTAGTTTTACGATACAACGTATAACGTTATGTACCATTACGTTATAACGTATAACGTTATATGGCAATACGTTATAACGTATAACGTTATGTAGTTTTACGATATAACCTATAACGTTATGTACCATTACGTTATAACGTATAACGTTACACACTATTACGTTATAACATATAACGTTATATACTATTACGTTATAACGTATAACGTTATGTAGTATAACGATATAACGTATAACGTTATGTAGCATTACGTTATAACGTATAACGTTATATAGTATTACGCTATAAGGTATAACGTTATGTGGCATT
>NC_057779.1:17320725-17323285 GCF_014825855.1 Bombus pyrosoma
ATATCGTATTGCTATATGACGTTATACGTTACATGGTAATACCACATAACGTTATACGTTATATCGTAATACCATATATCGTTATACATTATAACGTAATGCTATATAACGTTATACGTTATATCGTATCACCGCATAACCGTATACGTTATATCGTATTGCTATATGACGTTATACGTTATATCCTAATACTACATTATGTTATACGTCATATCGTAACACCCCATAACGTTATACGTTATATCGTACTGCTATATGACGTTATACGCTATATCCTAATACTACATTACGTTATACGTTATATCGTAGTACGACATAACGTTATACGTTATAACGTAATACTATATAACGGTATACGTCATATCGTAACACCACATAACGTTATACGTTATAACGTAATACCACATAACGTTATACGTTATAACGTAATACTATATAACGTTATACGTCAAATCGTAACATCACATAACGTTATACGTAATATCGTAATACCACATAACGTTACACGTTATAACGTAATACTACATAACGTTATACGTCAAATCGTAACATCACATAACGTTATACGTTATATCGTAATACCACATAACGTTACATGTTATAACGTAATACTACATAACGTTATACGTTATATCGTAATACCACATAACGTTATACGTTATATCGTAGTACTATATAACGGTATACATCATATCGTAACACCCCATAACGTTATACGTTATATCGTATTGCTATATGACGTTATACGTTATATCCCAATACTACATTACGTTATACGTCATATCCTAATACTACATTACGTTATACGTCATATCGTAATACCACATAACGTTATACGATATATCGTAATACTATATAACGGTATACGTCATATCGTAACACCCCGTAACGTTATACCTTATGTCGTATTGCTATATGACGTCTTACGTTATATGGTAATACCGCATAACGTTATACGTTATATCGTAATACCACATATCGTTATACATTATAACGTAATACTACATAACGGTATACGTCATATCGTAACACCATATAACGTTATACGTTATATCGTAATACCACATAACGATATACGTTATAACGTAATACTACATAACGTTATACGTCATATCGTAACACCACAGAACGTTATTCGTTATAACGTAATACCACATATTGTTATACATTATAACATAATACTTTATAACGTTATACGTCATATCGTAACACCACATAACGTTATACGTTATATCGTAATACTACATAACGTTATACGTTATAGCGTAATAGTATATAACGTTATACGTCATATCGTAACACCACATAACGTTATACGTCATATCGTAACACCACAGAACGTTATTCGTTATAACGTAATACCACATATCGTTATACATTATAACGTAATACAATATAACGTTAAACGTCGTATCGTAACACCACATAACGTTATACGTTATATCGTAATACCACATAACGTTATACGTTATAACGTAATACTACATAACGTTATACGTTACATCGTAATACCACATATCGTTATACATTATAACGTAATACTTTAAAACGTTATACGTCATATCGTAACACCACATAACGTTTTACGTTATATCGTAATACCACATAACGTTATACGTTATAACGTAATACTATATAACGTTATACGTCATATCGTAACACCACATAACGTTATTCGTTATATCGAAATACCACATAACGTTATACGTTATAACGTAATACTACATAACGTTATACGTCATATCGTAACACCACATAACGTTATACGTCATATCGTAGTACCACATAACGTTATACGTTATATCGTATTGCTATATGACGTTATACGTTATATGGTAATACCACATAACGTTATACGTTATATCGTAATACTATATAACGGTATACGCCACATCGTAACACCCCATAACGTTATACGTTATATCGTATTGCTATATGACGTTATACGTTATATGGTAATAGCACATAACGTTATACGTTATATCGTAGTACTATATAACGGCATACGTCATATCGTAACACCCCATAACGTTATACGTTATATCGTATTGCTATATGACGTTATACGTCATATCCTAATACTACATTACGTTATGCGTCTTATCGTAATACCACATAACGTTATACGTCATATCGTAATACCACATAACGTTATGCGTTATAACGTAACACTGTATAACGTTATACGTCATATCGTAACACCACATAACGTTATACGTTATATCGTAATACCACATATCGTTATACATTATAACGTAATAGTATATAACGTTATACGTCATATCGTAACACCGCATAACGTTATACGTTATATCGTAATACCACATAACGTTATACGTTATAACGTAATACTACATAACGTTATACGTCATATCGTAACACCACAGAATGTTATACGTTATAACGTAATACTATATAACGTTATACGTCATATCGTATCACCACATATGATTATACGTTATATCGTAATACCACATATCGTTATACATTATAACGTAATGCTATATAACGTTATACGTTATATCGTAATACCACATATCGTTATACATTATAACGTAAT
>NC_057779.1:17323785-17325347 GCF_014825855.1 Bombus pyrosoma
AATACAATATAACGTTATACTATATATCATAATACAATATAACGTTATACGTTATATCGTAACACCATATAACGTTATACGTTATATCGTAATACAATATAACGTTATACGTTATATCGTAATACTATATAACGTTATACTTTATATCATAATACTATATATCGTTATACGTTAAAACGTAATACCGCATATCGTTATATGTTATATCGTAATACCACATATCGTTATACGTTATATCGTAACTCCATATAACGTTATACGTTATATCGTAATACAATATAACGTTATACTTTATATCATAATACAATATAACGTTATACGTTATATCGTAACACCATATAACGTTATATGTTATATCGTAATACAATATAACGTTATACGTTATATCGTAATACTGTATAACGTTATACGTTATATCGTAATACAATATAACGTTATACTATATATCATAATACAATATAACGTTATACGTTATATCGTAATACTATATAACGTTATACGTTATATCATAATACAAATATAACGTTATACGTTGAAACGTTATACCACATATCGCTATACGCTATATCGTAATACAATATAACGTTATACGTTATATCGTAATACTATATAACGTTATACGTTATATCATAATACTATATAACGTTATACTATATATCATAATACTATATAACGTTATACGTTATATCATAATACTATATAACGTTATACGTTATATCGTAATACTATATGACGTTATACGTTATATGGTAATACCATATAACGTTATACGTTATATCGTAATAACATATAACGTTATACTATATATCGTAATACTATATAACGTTATACGTTATATCATAATACTATATAACGTTATACGTTATATCATAATACTATATAACGTTATACTATATATCATAATACTATATAACGTTATACGTTATATCATAATACTATATAACGTCATACGTTATATCTCAATACTATATAACGTTATACGTTATGTCGTAATACCATATAACGTTATACGTTATATCATAATACTATATATCGTTATACGTTATATCGTAATACCACATATCGTTATACGTTATATCGTAACACCATATAACGTTATACGTTATATCGTAACACCATATAACGTTATACGTTATATCGTAATACAATATAACGTTATACGTTATATCGTAATACAATATAACGTTATACGTTATATCGCAATACTATCTATCGTTTTACGTTATATCATAATGCAATATACCGTTATACGTTAAAACGTAATACCACATATCGTTATACGTTATATCGTAATACAATATAACGTTATACTATATATCATAATACAATATAACGTTATACGTTATATCGTAATACTATATATCGTTATACGTTATATCTCAATACTATATAACGTTATACGTTATGTCGTAATACCATATAACGTTATACGTTATATCATAATACTATATATCGTTATACGTTATATCGTAATACTATATATCGTTGTACGTTATATCGTAACACCATATAACGTTATACGTTATATCGTAATAGTATATAACGTTATACGTTATATCGTA
>NC_057779.1:17325847-17326991 GCF_014825855.1 Bombus pyrosoma
ATAACGTTATATGGTATTACGATATAACGTATAACGTTATATGGTATTACGATATAACGTATAACGTTATATGGTATTACGATATAACGTATAAAGATATGTGGTATTACGTTTTAACGCATAACGTTACATTGTATTATGATATAACGTATAATGTTATATAGTATTGCGATATAACGTATAACGTTATATAGTATTACGATATAACGTATAACGTTATATTGTATTATGATACAACGTAAAACGATATATAGTATTGCGGTATAACGTATAACGATATGTGGTATTACGATATAACGTATAACGTTATATAGTATTATGATACAACGTATAACGTTATATAGTATTATGATATATAGCATAACGTTATATGGTATTACGATAAAACGTGTAACGTTATATAGTATTATGATATAACGTATAACGTTATATAGTATTACGATATAACGTATAACGTTATATTGTATTACGATATAGCGTATAACGATATGTGATATTACGATACAACGTATAACGATATGTGGTATTACGTTTTAACGTATATCGTTATATTGTATTATGATATAACGTATAACGATATATAGTATTATGATATAACGTATAACGTTATATGGTGTTACGATATAACGTATAACGTTATATAGTATTATAATATATAGTATAACGTTATATAGTATTATGATATAACGTATAACGATATATTGTATTATGATACAACGTATAACGTTATATAGTATTATGACATATAGTATAACGTTATATGGTATTACGATATAACGTATAACGTTATATGGTATTACGATATAACGTATAACGATATATAGTATTCTGATATAACGTATAACGATATATAGTATTATGATATAACGTATAACGTTATATAGTATTACGATATTACGTATAAGGTTATATTGTATTACGATATAACGTATAACGTTAAATGGGCTAACGATATAACGTATAACGATATGTGGTATTAGGATATAACGTATAGCGATATGTGGTATTACGTTTTAACGTATAACGTTATATTGTATTATGATATAACGTAAAACGATATATAGTATTGCGATATAACGTATAACGTTATATAGTAATACGATATAACGTATAACGTTATATACTATTACGATATAACGTATAA
>NC_057779.1:17327491-17328926 GCF_014825855.1 Bombus pyrosoma
ATAACGTTATACGTTATATCGTATTACTATATAACGTTATACGTTATATCGCAATACTATATATCGTTTTACGTTATATCATAATACAATATAACGTTATACGTTAAAACGTAATACCACATATCGCTATACGTTATATCCTAATACCACATATCGTTATACGTTATATCGTTAGACCATATAACGTTATACGTTATATGGTAATACAATATAACCTTATACGTTATATCGCAATACTATATATCATTTTACGTTATATCATAATACAATATAACGTTATACGTTAAAACGTAATACCACATATCGCTATACGTTATATCGTAATACCACATATCGTTATACGTTATATCGTTAGACCATATAACGTTATACGTTATATGGTAATACCACATATCGTTACACGTTATATCGTAATACCATATAACGTTATACGTTATATGGTAATACTACATAACGTTATACGTTATATTGTAATACAATATAACGTTATACGTTATATCATAATACAATATAACGTTATACTATATATCATAATACTATATAACGTTATACGATATATCATAATACTATATAACGTTATACGTTATATCGTAATACTATATAACGTTATACGTTATATCGTATTACTATATAACGTTATACGTTATATCGCAATACTATATATCATTTTACGTTATATCATAATACAATATAACGTTATACCTTAAAACGTAATACCACATATCGTTATACGTTATATCGTAATACCACATATCGTTATACGCTATATCGTAACACCATATAACGTTATACGTTATATCGCAATACTATATATCGTTTTACGTAATATCATAATACAATATAACGATATACGTTAAAACGTAATACCACATATCGTTATACGTTATATCGTAATACCACATATCGTTATACGTTATATCGTAACACCATATAACGTTATACGTTATATCATAATACTATATAACGTTTTTCGTTATATCGTAATACTATATAACGTTATACGTTATATCGTATTACTATATAACGTTATACGTTGTATCATAATACTATATAACGTTATACGTTATATCGTAATACTATATAACGTTATACGTTATATCGTAATACAATATTACGTTATACGTTATATCGTAATACTCTATAACTTTAAACGTTATATCGCTATACTATATATCGTTTTATGTTATATCATAATACAATATAACGTTATACCTTAAAACGTAATGCCACATATCGTTATACGTTATATCGTAATACCACATATCGTTATACGTTATATCGTTAGACCATTTAACGTTATACGTTATATCGTAATACAATATAACCTTATACGTTCTATCGTAATACTATATAACGTTATACGTTATATCATAATACTATAAATCGTTATACGTTATATCATAATACTATATAACGTTATACGTTGTATCATAAT
>NC_057779.1:17329426-17330969 GCF_014825855.1 Bombus pyrosoma
TATATTACGTTATACGTTATATCGTAATACTATATAACGTTATACGTTATATCGTAATACTACATAACGTTGTACGTTATATCATAATACTATATAACGTTATACGTTATATCGTAATACAATATAACGTTATACTATATATCATAATACTATATAACGTTATACGTTATATCATAGCACAGTATAACGTTATACGTTACATTCTAATATTATATAACGTTATACGTTATATCGTAATACTATATAACGTTATACGTTATATCCTAATACAATATAATGTTATACGTTATATCGTGATACTATATAACGTTACACGTTATATCGTAATACTGTATAGCGTTATACGTTATATTCTAATACTATATAACGTTATACGTTATATTCTAATACTATATAACGTTATACGTTAAAACGTAATACCACATATCGCTATACGTTATATCGTAATACCACATATCGTTATACGTTATCTCTTAATACCATGTATCGTTATACGTTATATCATAATACCACATATCGTTATGCGTTATATGGTAATACCACATATCGTTATACGTTATATCATAGCACAATATAACGTTATACGCTATATAGTAATACTATATAACGTTATACGTTATATCGTAATACTATATAACGTTATACGTTATATCGTAACACTATATAACATTATACGTTATATCGTAACACTATATAACGTTATACGCTATATCGTAATACCATATAACGTTATACGTTATATCGTAATACTATATAACGTTATACGTTATATCGTAATACAATATAACTTTGTACTATATATCATAAAACTATATAACGTTATACGTTATGTCGTAATACAATATAACGTTATAGTATATATCATAATACTATATAACGTTATACGTTATATCATAGCACAATATAACGTTATGCGTTATATCGTAATACTATATAACGTTATACGTTATATCATAGCACAATATAACGTTATACGCTATATCATAATACTATATCACGTTATACGTTATATCGTAATACTATATAACGTTATACGTTATATCATAATACTATATAACGTTATACGTTATATGGTAATACAATATAACGTTTTACGTTATATCATAATACAATATAACGTTACATGTTATATCGTAATACCATATAATTTTATACTATATATCATAGCACAATATAACGTTATACGCTATATCATAATACTATATCACGTTATACGTTATATCGTAATACTATATAACGTTATACGTTATATCATAATACTATATAACGTTACACGTTATATCGTAATACTATATAACGTTATGCGTTATATCGTAATACTATATAACGTTATACGTTACATCGTAACACTATATAACGTTATACGTTATATCGTAATACCATATAACGTTATACGTTATATCATAATACTATATAACGTTTTACGTTATATCATAATACAATATAACGTTATACGTTGTATCGTAATACCATATAACGTTATACTATATATCATAATACTATATAACGTTATACGTTATATCATAATACTATATAACGTTAC
>NC_057779.1:17331469-17336737 GCF_014825855.1 Bombus pyrosoma
ATACGTTATAACGTAATGCTACATAACGTTATATGTTATATCGTAATACTACATAACGTTATACGTTATAACGTAATTTCATATAACGTCATACGTTATAATGTAATACTATATAACGTTAAACGTTATATCGTAATACTACATAACGTTATACGTTATAACGTAATGCTACATTACGTTATATGTTATATCGTAATACTACATAACGTTATGCGTTACATCGTAAAACTACACAACGTTATACGTTATAACGTAATGCTACATACCGTTATACGATATAACGTAATACGATATAACGTTATACGTTATAACGTAATGCTACATAACCTTATATGTTATATCGTAATATTACATAACGTTATACGTTATAACGTAATACTATACAACGTTATACGTTATAACGTAATACTACATAACGTTATGCGTTATAACGTAATGCTACATAACGTTATGCGTTACATCGTAAAACTACACAACGTTATACGTTATAAGGTCATGCTACATACCGTTATACGTTATAGCGTAATACTACATAACGTTATACGATATAACTTAATGCTACATAACGTTATACGATATAACGTAATACTACATAACGTTATGCGTTATATCGTAATACTACATAACGTTATAAGTTATATCGTAATACTACATATCTTTATACGATAAAAAGTAATACTACATAACGTTATGAGCTGTTTCGTTGTACTACATAACGTTATACGTTATATCGTAATACTACATAACGTTATACGTTAAAACGTATTACCATGTAACGTTATACGTGATAACGTAATACAACATAACGTTATACGTTAAAACGAAATACTACATAAGGTTATACGTGATAACGTATTACTACATAACGTTATACGTTATATCGTTATACTAGATATCGTTATACGTTATACCGTAATACTACATATCGTTAAACGTTAAAACGTAACACTACATAACGTTATACGTTATATCGTAATGCTACACAACGTCATACGTTACAACGTAATAGTATATAACATTATACGTTATATCGTAATACAACATAACGTTATACGTTAAAACTTATTACCATATAACGTCAAACGTTATAACGTAACTCTACAGAACGTTTTACATTATAGCGTAATGCTACATAATGTTATACGTCAAAACGTAAAACTACATAACGTTATACGTTATAACGTAATACGATATAACCTTATAGGTTATTACATAATACTACATAACGTTATACGTTTTAACGTAATGCTACAAAACGTTATATGTTATATCGTAATACTACATAACGTTATACGTTATAAGCTAATACTATATAACGTTAAACGTTATAACGTAATAGTATATAACGTTATACGTTATATCGTAATACTACATAACGTTATATGTTAAAACGTATTACCATGTAACGTTATACGTTATAACGTAATACAACATAACGTTATACGTTAAAACGAAATACTACATAAGGTTATACGTGATAACGTATTACTACATAACGTTATACTTTATATCGTGATACTAGATATCGTTATACGTTATACCGTAATACTACATATCGTTAAACGTTAAAACGTAATACTACATAACGTTATACGTTATATCGTAATACTACACAACGTTATGCGTTACAACGTAATAGTATATAACGTTATACATTATATCGTAATACAACATAACGTTATACGTTAAAACGTATTACCATATAACGTCATACGTTATAACGTAATTCTACAGAACGTTATACGTTATAGCGTAATGCTACATAATGTTATACGTCAAAACGTAATGCTACATAACGTTATACGTTATAACGTATAACCTTATAACGTAAAAAGTTATAACGTAATGCTACATAATGTTATACATTATATCGTAATACTACAGATCGTTATACGTTATAACGTATTACTATATAACGTTATACGTTATAACGTAATGCTACATAACGGTATATGTTATATCGTAATACTACATAACGTTATACGTTATAACGTAACACTACATAATGTTATACATTATATCGTAATACTACACAACGTTATACGTTATAACTTAATGCTTCATAATGTTGTACGTTAAAAAGTAATACTACACAACGTTATACGTTATAACGTAATGCTACATAACCTTATATGTAATATCGTAATACTACATAACGTTATACGTAATAACGTAATACTATACAACGATATACGTTATAACGTATTACTATATAACGTTATACGTTATATCGTAATACTACATAACGTTATACGTTATAACGTAATGCTACATAACGTTATACGTTATAACGTAATACTATACAACGGTATACGTTATAACGTAATACTATATAACGTTATACGTTATATCGTAACACTACATACCGTTATACGTTATAAGGTAATGCTACATAACGTTGTAGGTTAAAAAGTAATACTACATAACTTTATGCGTTATATCGCAAAACTACACAACGTTATACATTATAGCGTAATGCTACATAACGTTATACGTTATATCGTAACACTATATGACGTTATACGTCATAACGTAATGCTACATAACGGTATATGTTATATCGTAATACTACATAACGTTATAGGTTATAACGTAACACTACATAACGTTATATGTTATATCGCAGTACTACATATCGTTACATGTTAAAACGTAATGCTACCTAACGTTCTGCGTTATATCGTAAAACCTCACAACGTTATACGTTATAACGTATTACTATATAACGTTAGACGTTATATCGTAATACTACATAACGTTATACGTTATAACGTAACACCACATAATGTTATACATTATATCGTAATACTACATATCCTTACACGTTATAACGTATTACTATATAACGTTAGACGTTATATCGTAATACTACATAACGTTATACGTTATAACATAATACTACTTAAAGATATACGTTAGATCGTAATGCCACATATCGTTATACGTTAATGCGTAATACTACATAACGTTATGCGTTATTTCGTAATATGTTCATAACTTTATACGTTATAACGTAACACTACATAATGTTATACATTATATCGTAATACTACATATCGCTATACCTTATAACGTACTACTATATAACGTTATACGTTATAACGTAATACTACATAACGTTATGCGTTATTTCATAATACTACATAACGTCATACGTTATAACGTAATACTGAATAATGTTATACGTTATAACGTAATACTCTACAACGTTATACGTTATAACGTAATAATATATAACGTTATACGTTATATCGTAACACTAGATACCGTTATACGTCATAAGGTAATGCTACATAACGTTATAGGTTAAAAAGAAATACTACATAACGTTATACGTTATAACGTAACACTACATAACGTTATACGTTATATCGCAGTACTACATATCGTTATATGTTAAAACGTAATGTTACCTAACGTTTTGCGTTATATCGTAAAACTTCACAACGTTATACGTTATAACGTATTACTATATAACGTTATGCGTTATATCGTAATACTACATAACGTTATACTTTATAACATAATACTACATAACGTTATACGTTATAAAGTAATACTACATAACGTTATACGTTATATCGTAATACTATATATCGTTATACGTTAAAACGTAATGCTGCATAACGTTATGCGTTTTATCGTAAAACTGCACAACGTTATACGTTATAACGTAATGCTACATAACGTTATACGTTATAACGTAATACTATATAACGTTATACGTTATAACGTAATGCTACATAACGTTATATGTTATATCGTAATACTACATAACGTCATACGTTATAACGTAATACTATACAACGTTATACGTTATATCTTAATATTACATATCGTTATACGTCAGAAAGTAATGCTACATAACGTTATGCGTTATATCGTAAAACTACACAACGTTATACATTATAACGTAATGCTACATAACGTTATACATTATAACGTAATACTTTATATCGTTATACGTTATAAGGTAATGCTACATAACGGTATCTGTAATATCGTAATACTACATAACGTTATACGTTATAACGTAATGCTACATAACGGTATATGTTATATCGTAATACTATATATCGTTATACGTTAAAACGTAATGCTACATAACGTTATGCGTTTTATCGTAAAACTGCACAACGTTATACGTTATAACGTAATGCTACATAACGTTATACGTTATAACGTATTATTATATAACGTTAGACGTTATATCGTTATACTACACAACGTTATATGTTATAACTTAATGCTACATAACGTTGTACGTTAAAAAGTAATACTACATAACGTTATACGTTATAACGTAATGCTACATAACGGTATATGTTATATCGTAATACTACATAACGTTTTACGTTATAATGTAACACTACAGAACGTTATACGTTATATCGTAATGCTACATATCGTTATACGTTAAAACGTAATACTTCATAACGTTATGCGTTATTTCGTAATACTACATAACGTTATACGTTATAACCTAATACTACATAACGTTATACGTTATAACGTAATACTCTACAACGTTATACGTTATAATGTAATACTATAAAACGTTATACGTTATATCGTAACACTACATACCGTTATACGTTATAAGGTAACGCTACATTACGTTATAGGTTAAAAAGTTATACTACATAACGTTGTACGTTATAACGTAATTTCATATAACGTTATACGTTATAACGTAATACTATATAACGTTAAGCGTTGTATCGTAATACTACATAACGTTATACGTTATAACGTATAACCATATAACGTTAAAAGATATAACGTATTGCTACATAACGTTATATGTTATATTGTAATACTACATAACTTTATACGTTATATCGCAGTACTACATATCGTTATATGTTAAAACGTAATGCTACCTAACGTTATGCGTTATATCGTAAAACTTCACAACGTTATACATTATAACGAAACACTACATAATGTTATACATTATATCGTAATACTACATACCTTTATACGTTATAAGGAAATGTTACATATCGTTATACGTTATAACGTAATGCTACATAACGTTATACGTTATAACGTAATACTATATAACTTTATACGTTATGACGTAATGCTGCATAACGTTATACGTTATAACGTATTACCATATAACGTTATAAGACATAACTTAATTTCATATAACATTATACGTTATAACGTAGTACCATATTACGTTACACTTTATAACGTAATACTATATAACATTATACGTTATAACGTAATACTATGTAACGTTATACGTTATAGCGTAAT